>NC_137003.1:26957501-26997501 GCF_032717465.1 Coenobita brevimanus
CCCTTATGGTCCTTCTCACAACCCTTCTCTGCTATCTGTCCCACTGCAAATATTTGATCCACACATCCTCTGCCACTCCTGAAGCCACCCTGTTCATCACTCACTAGGACTTCTGATATCTCTATTACTTTCTCTATAATAATTTTTTTATATACCTTCCCTACCACTTTCAATAACTTATGCCACGATAATTCTTGCACTCACTTCGCTCACCTGTATTTTTGTACAGGGGTATAATCACAGCCTTTTTCTACTCTGCAGGCACAATTTCACTCATCCATGCCTTCTTACATATCTCCAACAAGCACTTCATTCCATTCTCTCCACTGCACTTAAGCATCTCTGCATACACCTCATCAACCCCAGCTGCTTTTTTATTTTTCAGCCGCTTCACAGCACTCATCACCTGTGTGTGTCACGTCTCTTGGCACTGCATTCCTTCTCTGCACACCCACAAGACCAATCATGTTTACAGCCGCTCTGCTCTCTCTATTCCCATTCATCAGGCTTTCAAAATAATCTTTCCATCTGGTCCTTAGTTCATCTCCATGGGTTAATATTCTGTCACCTGCATCCTTCACACCATCACATTTCTTTCTGCTTTCACTTCTACATTTTCGGAACTCTTTCCAGAATAACTTCCTATTTTCAAAGTAGTTTGCATTCATTTTTTTTCCTAGATCACCATTTACCTCCTTCTTTTTCCTCTTCACTAGTCTCTTTTCGTGCTTCTTGCTTTCAGTATACTCAGTTCTTATTTCAACTGAACTTCTATCCTGTAACCACTTTGGCCACTTCTTCCTCTTTTCCTCCGCCGCTCTCTTAACCTCCTCATCCCACCATGCTGTACCTTTCTTCTTTATTGTTACTCTTGCCACACCACACACCACTTTAGCATTCCTAACTAAGCAATCCCTATATGCATTCCACAGGCTGTCCAGATCCATTTCATTCCAGTTCAGTGAATCTAACTCGTCCTCTACTTTGGTCCTGTAATCATCTGCCATTTCTTTGATCCTCAGCTTCTCAACTTTCGGTCTCTCTCCCTAACTGCTCCTCTCTCTCCCAATCCACCTAACTTCTCTCAGCTTGATCTTGCATACCACAATCATATGATCTGATAGACCTCCATATCGTCCTCTCACGGTCCTCGTATCAGCAACCATTCCCATCACTGACCTCTCTACGAGTGCGTAATCAATCAGGCTTCTTTCAACACGATCCCCATTTCCTCTATGTCATGTATATTTATGTGCATATTTGTGTTTGAAATGCGAGTTACAAATGCCAACCTCCTCTCCTGACACATATCCTTTAGTCGCTTTCCATTATCATTTTCTCCTGGTACTCCATAACAACCCATTATATCCCCAGTGCCTGCTCTTCCATTGATATCCCCCAGTATGATCACCTTGTAGCTCCTGGGCATTTCTCCCACTACTTCATTCAGCTCATTCCAAAATCTGTATATACACACCTTGAACGCCATCTCCGATTTCTTGCCATATGTAAAGTACAATGTAGCACACTTCTTGTTTCCTGGGATTATATCTAGTAGGTCTGCCACAACACTTGCACTGCCTTCAAAAAGACCCATGCTGTCTGTGGATGAGAGATTTGTGACAAAAATATATTGTGCATCCAAGTAAATGTGAAGATATATATCATACAGTTTTGATGAAAAATGATTGACCTAAGTCATCATTCTTGTGTGTGTGTGTGTGTGTGTGTGTGTGTGTGTGTGTGTGTACTTAATGACTGAACACTTCATCCTTCAACAAAACTGACGGTATAAAAATGAGCATGTAGAAATGAGTAAAGGGAATAAGGAGAGGAGTATAAGTGAATAGAAAAATGCAAGGACATTGGATCACATATGTGTGTGGAGGGGGTTTACAGCTATAAACTTTTGAATGTTTTACCTGAGGTGATGGCGAGGGAAGGAAGGTCAGCTCCAGACAACACATAAACCCACGCCAGCAGCAGTAACAAGGAAAGAGAAGCCCTCATACTCCCACTGGTTAAAATTAATCTGGAGGAAAACACAAGACGAACATCATATTTAGGCAGTGGTGTCTCGAATCCCTTTGAACCCCCCCCCCTTTTTTTTTTTTTTGGCTTAATGGCCATCACCTCCATTGTGGGGTATTAGGCCAGCCAGAATGAATGGACAAATATGAAGCTACTCCCTCACCGCACACACTGGCCATCTAAGGGGCCAGACGAGGTAGTAGCATGTGGTAGAACGCTCTCAGGTCGGCTAGACGCACCTCCTCCCCCCTAACAATCATCACAGGTCTTATGTCCTCACCCCGATCGGCAGCCCGGAGCAGATCGTAAAGGGTGGAGTATATCGTTGCTCCAGGCTGGTATGACCGGGTGTGAGCACTGAGAGCCAGGAGGTGTCTATAGGAGGCTACGTCTAGACGATCCTTAGGGTCGATAATGGGAGGGTGAGATGGGTTGCCCTCCTCTGTCTGAGGAGGGGGAGACTCACTGACTTCTTCCTTGGCCAAGGAGCCAGTCGACGCTTCCTCGGCCATGGAGGTGAGGTCAGATGAGTCCCGCTCCTCCTCAGACATTGCTGGTGGCTGGTGTACTTCCGCCATGGTTGAAATGTTGGTCAGTTCCAGGGCCGGGTCATCAACTTGAGAGGCCGTCCTTTGGTTGAGTGGTACCTCCAGCCTAAGCCTCTTCCTCGGAGTCTGGCGAGGAGTAGCTGGTCGAGGCTTGCAAGCCCGATGCTCCCATCAGCAAGGGACTGTATGCACATCACGGAAGAAGCACTTGGGGATGATAAGGTTGGGCAGCCCATTCTCCTTGAAGATCTTAGGAAGGAGAACACGCAAGGCCCCCTTATCACTCCCACAAAAAGTCTTCGCCATCGCGATGCACATCTCGACGACAGTGCTCACCTCCCCTGAGCACTCCTGATCCCTGAGCTGATGCCGCCGAACTGTGGGACGCCGCCGTGCATAGGCAGAGCCCTGCAAGGCAACCCCTGCCAGTTCGGCGATGTCCCTAGCCTCAGGACCCTTGGGTGTTCCAAAGAGGGAAAACTCCACCAACTTGCCATTGCTGAGGGAGCGCTGGAGATGCCGTGGATTTGGTTTAGCGATCGCCTGACAGTGCACGAAAATATCAATGCCAGTGTCCTGGCGTTTGATAAAACCGTATCCTGGCCGAACGTTAAACCACACCACGGCACCTCTAATCTTCGTTTGGGTCATGGAAGGCCGAGCCCTGCTATCTGCTCCCCTCAACAGGTCGTGAGCAGCAGCAGGAGAGGTTGCAGCAGGAACAGGATCTGGACGTCCACACACTTCCATGGCTCTCCATTCTCTCTCTCTCCCTCCCCTTGAAATAAAATCTTTGAAACCCATGATGTCTGAAATATTTGTTTCGTACTTCTTCCCGACGATTTTTTTTAGCTTATGAGATACTTTTGGAACTCAAAAAAAAAAAAATGATGCATCATTAGCCCATAACTATTTGAAAGTTGTCCTTTGTTTTATATATTGGTCGTGTAGCAATATGAAGAAATATTAATGACGTCCACTGGCTGAAGATATTAGGCATCTGTTTTCCTAAACAACGTACTTCGTGTTTCCTTAGCAATGAAGTCTAAGGAAAGTCAGTCAGCCAATGATTTTTTTCCTCATATCCCTTTGCAAAATTCTTTAATAAAGTTTGGCTGATGACTTAACCAATCCAACTCTCTCTCTCTCTCTCTCTCTCTCTCTCTCTCTCTCTCTCTCTCTCTCTGGCCTCAGTCATTATAAAAAGGAGTAGAATCATATATGTAGAACTGAATAAATTTAAATCTGAATGCTTTAGGTGAGCAGTAAAGATGGATCTCTGTGTACAGTTTTCTGGATTAGGTAGGCATTAGGGTGAAGACAGCTGTGATAAGGCAGATACATGAGTTGCAGGGGTAAATATGATTAATATAGTAGGATTTCATTTTTTATGTGTCAGACTCTGGGCAAAGTTTTAACACCCACATGCCCCATCAGTCCTGCTACACCTCACACATCACGTCACCATGTAGGTGCTAGCACCCACCGTCCATAGTATATTCATACAAGACTGGTGTGCTGGCTTTAGTGTTAGGGATAGTGTTTTAACATATCGGTGAAATTGGTTATTAACAATGCACAAATACTTAAACTGTTCGTCGCCCGAGCCTGAGATCGAAATCGTGTCCATTTTGACAGCAGACCACTCCACTACAGATTCAGTCACCGCCTAATTCATTATGCAGTTTACAGGTGTGGTGTTAGAAAAATTTAATCGATTTTCCAATAGTATGACCGTAAAAAGGTACTGATTTATAAATACAAATACAGTGACTTTACTAACATCACATATCACAGCAATAGCATGATGAAACAACATTTCAGAACTGACATGATGTAACATGGCATGACAACAGTGACATGATATAATATCTCTGATATGGCAGCACTTACAGATAGTTTTATTCTGAAAAACACACTTATAATAATGGACATGCAGCATATAAATCATTCTCTGGCGACTTCACAAATATACATGAAAGCCATTTGTTTATTGTTAGAAACCTCAATGGACCATTATCTGCACAGGTAAAATTTTTCCATTTGCTAGTGCAAAAATCAATTTTTGTTTTGACAATGATTCCATTTAGTGTGCTGTTTTTTCAGAGACATGTACTATAATGTGGGTTTCCTTTGTTCTTAGAACTGTTATTATCTTTTTTCTATTGGTTTATTACTTTACTGCCATAAATAGTCTGATTCATCATATCCCTTAAAAAAAAAAGTCATGTACAACTGTTTACCATTCATGCAATATCTAAAATCTCATGGTTACATAGTTAAGTCGCTATCATTAACACACCGCATCCTGTTGATGTATATGTACTTCCACACGTTTTGTCACTGTCAGTCCGGTTGACGTATATAAACACGCGTCAATTGCAAGGCCCCTAATTTGCACAATTTTCAATTTTTGTGTGTGATTTTTGGTACGTATACATGGGACACCTTCCTCTACAAGATCCCAGGCAGGGACAATGCCTTACCCATCATGACCTCCCCCCCCCCCCACACACCATTGTCTCAGCAATTCACTTGTTACCAGTGACCTGGCCAGTAAAATCATGTTGTGCCACAGTACGAAATTCAGGGCCAAAGTGATTCCCCAATCGATGACAATGTGGACAAAGTTTACGTAGCATTAGAGGAAGAAACAGTCAGAAATGATGATCCGGTAATGTCACCAAAAAAGGTCAGATATGTTGATGTGTTTGGTGAGTGAAACAATGCCTGTATTGCCTATATTACTATGTGAAAAACCAATATATTCTTGTACTACCAGTAAGGTAAGAGGTACTGCTACCTGTATCGAGTGTTTTAAACCTCAGGTGAGTGATTTCTCTATGAGTTTTCGGTGTTTCTCACCGAAAGCGGAGGTTTGAGCCAAAAAAAAAAAATTTCCAAAACTGGTCAGGATTAAGGAGAGTCAGTGGTGGAAATCGATTGGGACAGGGCGGGTTAAGGATATTCATCTGTCTTAGCAAATTTGGTTTCATCAGTCATAGTATTGGTGTTTTGTAACATTCCTTCACAAAACCTTTCAATACCCAACCATCCTTTTTACTGACTTGTTAGTCGATCTAAGCCACATGTTGTAATGACCATTTTCTCTTTTTCTTTGAAGCCATTACTATCACCGGAGTTTATCATGATTTGAAACATAAAATAAATGAGTAGTTTAAGAACAGGCATAAAATATGGTGAATTAAACTCTCAGAACATCTTTTATAGAAATTATATGAAAATAACAAAAATATACAGGAGCTGGAGCTCCCATTTCACCAGCCCTCAGGGCCTGCGTCTGACAAACTCCATTTGCTGAACATTTTCAGTGTTTTCATTAACACTCCTCCCACATATATGGTAAATGGGGGTGCCCATCATCCACTCACTAAGTGTAGGGATGTCTTATGGTCCCTGCACTGAGTGACAAGCCAATGGTTTCCTGTACCCAGGAAACCATTTTCTACCCTGGGTGGTAGCCATGTAATGGGATTTTGTGGCCTAGTTAAGTTTCCCCCAGATTCCCGTATGTAAAATCACTTAATCAAGGCAAAGATTTTGGAGAGCCTCAGAGGGCCCAATACCTGCCCAGGACTCCAACCAAATGGGCAGATTCGCATGACCATTTGGAAAGAGAGGTTTGAATGAGGAGAGCAAGAGGATGGAAGTGGTGATTGTGTTCAAGAGTGTGAGATATGTAGTGATGGCATTGTGTGAAACAAAGATGAAAGGGTGTAAAGTGGAGGAGTGAGAGATTGTGAAATGTGTATGATCATGCGTAAATGGACGAGGAAGATGCAAGAAAGGTGTTGCTTTGTTGATGAATGAGGCGTGGCAGAGTGGAATAAGAGATTACAGAGGTGTCATCTTGAAATGCATGTATATCAAGTTTGTCTGAGAAGGTGAAGGTGGCTGTGTTTGTAGCATATGCACCATGTGATGACAGGAGTGAGAGAGAGAGAGAGAAAGACAGGTTTTGGGATGACTTGGATGAAGCAGTGGGAGAAGGGCCCAACAGGCTATAAAGTAATCATTATGGGCGATATGAATGGAAGAGTACACACTGATCCGGAGGATGACATATGGGTTGTAACTGAGTACTAGGAGAAAATGATAATGGGAAGCGACTGAAGGATATGTGTCAGGAAAGGAGGTTGGGCATTTGTAACTAGTATTTCAAACACAAGGATGCACATAAATATACACAATATAGAGGGAACGGGGGTCGTGTTGAAAGGAGCATGATTGATTACATGCTTGTAGAGAGGTTGATACTGGGAATGGTCGTTGATACGGGGGCCGTGAGAGGATGATGTGGAGCTCTATCAGATCATATGATTGTGGTATGCAAGACCAAGCTGAGAGGAGTTAGGTGGACCAGGAGGGAGAGGAGCAGTCAAGGAGAAAAACTGAAAGTCGTGAAGCTGAGGATCAAAGAAATGGCAGATGAATACAGGACCAAAGTAGGGGAGGAGTTACGATAAGTGAACTGGAATGAAATGGATCTGGACAGCCTGTGGAATGATTATAGGGACTGCTTAGTTAGGAATGTGGCAAGAGTAACAACTAAGAAGAAAGGTACGGCATGGTGGGATGAAGAGGTTAAGAGAACAGTGGAGGAAGAGAGAAAGAAGCAGCCAGAGTGTTTGGAGGACACAGGTTCAACTGAAATAAGAACTGAATATACTGAGGGGAAGAAGCAAGTAGAGACTAGTGAAGAGGAAAAAGAAAGATAGGATGAAAAATGAATGCAAAATACTCTGAAAATAGGAAGTTATTCTGGAAAGACGTGGGGAAATGTATAAGTAGCAGCGGAAAGAAATGTGAAAGTGTATAGGATGTAAGTGGTGCATTGTTAACCCATGGGGATGAAATAAGGACCAGATGGACAGAATATTTTGAAAGCCTGATGAACGGGAATGGAGACAGCATAGCCACTGTAAACATGATCGGTTTTGGGGGTGCGTAGAGAAGAAATGCAGTGCCAGGAAACGTGACTCGCTCACATGAAGAACGCTGTGAACCTGCTGAAAAATGGGAAAGCAGCTGGGGTTCACGATGTGTATGCAAAGATGATTAAGGGTAGTAGAGAGAGCATAATTAAGTGCATGTTGGAGATATGTAAGAAGGCGTGGATGAGTGAAACTGTGCCAGCAGAGTGGAAAAAGGCTGTGATTGTACAGTCATAAGAAAAACTATCATTACCACCAGGAATCTTCGATGCGAAATGAACGTTAGCTGGGCTATGTGGGTGGGTCCTTGCTGTTCGCCCCTCCCCTATCTAGTGTTGCCGTATCACAATCCCATTACAAGAGTTGGAATAATGAGCAAGAATGAGCCATATGGCGAGGACGTATTTGCGTTATCCTGAGCACCCCATCGGGGATTAATAATGAAACTTGGGCCGTTTATTATTGTCCTACTGTTCAAGAGTTATTATCTATACTTCTGCAGAATACAACAAATGAATTATTTTGAAGGATATTAAATTTAGAGGCATCAACTTTTTATTTTTTTTTAACCCCTAAACCGTGGGGTTGTTTCGTCTCGACTTGCGTGTCCCACTGGCATATTTGCGCACGGACAGACTCTCTAAAAATATTTTCCAAAAGTCAGTTATTGGTCCTAGAATATTATGCTTATGGCACATACCTTTAGCTTTCTCCAGGGATGTTTGCTGAGCCTTCGTCGAGTACCGTAGGACTTGTGAAGACTTCTGAAGTAGAGTAACGAAGTCTCCACTTTACACTTCCCGACACCCCATAATATGATTACCACAGCCTGATATTATCACTAGAAACATTATTATAATGTTTTCAAATAGTTTGGAATCCATACTCCATAAAAAAAAAAAGCACTGTGAAAGGAATGAAAATTACGAGCGCGTATGACCTTCCCACTTGCGCTCGTTAACAGCTGGTATTCTGTCATTTATTATTCATAAAAACACTCACACTTTATATTTCTATTACTATATAACACATATATATCTGTAGTCTTTATCCATAAGTTTCCTTCAGTAATAGTAATTTCTTTGTCACTGCAGGCATTCAATTTCTCTTTCAGTAAAATACATAGCATTCACTTTCTCGTCCTGTATAATAGTGCTGAGAGTGAGTCTGTCACTTTCACTTCCACTTTCGTAACTCATAATATTCATACATGCTAGAGTGAAACTTTCACTTTCATTACTCCTAGTATATAAACTTGTATTCTTATATTACTACTCATTTACATTTTATTTACATTCTCTATTTTATTTACATTGTTTTCATTTCAATTTTATTTACACTGTGTTATCCACTGTCACTTGCAGAAACTTATAAAACTATTTTCCACTATTTACTTATATTTACATTCATTGCTTTCACTTGCTGTTTACACATTATTAACACATTCTTTACATTTCCACTTGCATTGTTTTACTCACCAGAAAGATCGTAGTCACTGTCCATCATTTTCAATGATAAATTAGCCAGTTCACGTTCCACAGCAGTCACTTAGCCCTTTACCCCTTTCCACACGAGGTTTAGTAGGGGTAGAGGTCACAGGGCCCTTTGCATAGGGCTAAAAAGCGGCGGAATTGGACAGGCGCGAATCCGACGTGGTTTCACCTTGAAAGGCGACAGTAAACTGAATGCTCTGGTGGCCTAGGGGGAGTGCAACGCTGCCAGTGTCAGCGTGGTGACAGCTGCTGATATATACGCTATGAAATGATTGGCAGGAAATCTAGACAATACATAATAAATTAGGTAGTTCCAGGTGAATGTAAATATCAATAAGGCTTCTGCCTTACTTTCTGATATATATAATTTTATTACAATAATAGATTATACAGCATATTACAAGGGGAAACAAACAACGAAAATTAGCGAACGAGTGCACGTGAGGTGTTTTCAGGTGATAGTTAGTGAATTCCAGGTGTATGGCACTCTCACTTACCTTATTTCTTTTTTGTATATATTATTTGGTATAAGAATAGGGCATAGGGCTTATTTCAATGGATGAAATCAGTGGAAAATTCTGGGGAAGATTTACTTAGCGCAGCATGGCCGGGCAGGCGAGAGGAGAGGGTAATGGAGGGGAGGTAGGGAGGGGAGTCAAGAACAGGGAGAAATGGTTAAGTTGTCAACAATGGATGGGAGTACAGATGAGATTAGCAGTGCTGACTAGTGTTGGACATTGGCAGTACTGATAAATGATACAAGCCACCACTTGAAAGCCCAGGCGACTTCATAATAACACAGAATCACAAAAGTGACACCCCGCGGTATGATCCCTTGCTCCCAAGCGTCATGAAAGTGATGCCCTGCTGTTAAGGGGTTAATGATAGTCTACCAGGGGTGCACGAGTTTATTTGTTTGCTGTATACGGGTGGTTCAATGCTTCAGATGGATGCTTCAGACGTCTAGAGGCTGTTTTGGAAGCAGGGGGTGGGTATACAAAATATTAAAGCAATGACGCTGAACATGTGCTATTATTTTCCTTGTACTCAACATTTATTTTATGTAGAAAGCAATACATATCATTATTACATTGAAATTTACTAACTTGGCTTGTATCGGCTGAAGTACTATCATACGTCTGGCACTGGTGGACATACTAATTCCCCGTCTGCATGTGTATTGCCGACTTTACACAATTTTGTTATATTTTTATTTAATGAATTCGGTGCCAGATAATAAAACATATTGTCTCTGTGCCCAGAGGCCAACGATCTAATGAGCTTTCATTACCTCTAGCACAACCTCTAATATCTGTGTACACATAACCAACATTGCCGGGTTTGCGGAACAAACTTTCCTGTCCCTTCATTCCGCAACACTTCATCGTTGTGTCATAGTGCATAGCTCTGAAGGGTAACGATAGTTTTTCTTATGGCTGTACCTCTGTACAAAAATAAAGGTGAGTGAAATGAGTGCAAGAATTATCATAGTATATGTTTATTGAGTGTTGTAAGGAAGGTATATGGATGAATTATTATAATGTAAGAGAGATATCAAAAGTCCTAGAGAGTTTTAGGAGTGGAGAGGATGTGTGGATCAAATATTGACACAGACAGTGGAGAAGGCTTATGAGAAGGACTGTAAGGTGTTTATGGCATTCATGGATCTGGAAAAAGCATACGACAATGTAGACAGAGAGGTATTATGGAAGGTTTCGCACATGTACTGTGTAGATGGTGAGCTGATTGGAGCCGTGAAGAGTTTCTATGATGGTAGTGAAGCATTTGGAAGGGCAAATGGGCATCTAAGTGAATGGTTAATGATCGGTTTGGGCGTGCGACAAGGTTTTGTGATGTCCCCATGGTTGTTTAGAATATATATGGAATAATGGAGAGAGCAAGAGGGATGGCGTTGGTAGTGAATGGTGATGGATGGAATATCTCAAATTTGTTGTATGTTGGTGACGCAGTACTACTTGCAAATACCCGACAAGAACTTGGTAGACTAGTGTAGAGTTTTGCTGATGTCTGTGACGTCTTGCCTTGAGAGTATATGTAGAAATGAGTTAAGTAATGGTTACTGAGAGAGAAGGTGACTCCCAGTGTGATGTTACAGTGAGTGGAGAGAGACTTGAATTGGTGAGAGAGTGCAAATGCCTGGGTACAGTGATAGAAAAGGGAGAAAAGTGTAGAAAAGAATTGGAAAGTAACGTGACAAAAGGAAAGAATGTAGCTGGTGCTACGAACGCCTTGATAAAAAACAGAGGTTTGAGCATTACAGCTGCGTGAGGCTTACATGAGAGTGTTAATGCCAACTTTAACATATGAATGAAACTATGGTGTGGAATGAAAACGAAAAGTCAAAAGTATGACCAGTGGAGATGGAACTGCTGAGGAATGTATGTGGACTACAGAGAGTGGATATGATACAAAATAATGTGATTCGTAAAAAATTTCGAGTAAGGAAGTCTGTGGAAACCAGAATTGGAGAGAGTGTGCTGAGATGGTCTGGTGACGTGGAGAGAATAGATAACAATAGAGTGGTGAAAAAAAAAGGTATATATGTGTGAATTTGAAGAAGGAAGGAGGCGAGGTAGGCCAAGGAAAAGGTGCAGGGATATGGTGGATTGAAAGGATACTAAAGTATAACACACTACATTATAGCTAGTAACATTTATATGTAATTTGGAGGTTAGAAGAAAGTCGTGCCTAAGCAAGAGGGCTGGAAGAAACAGCATTGCACATTCTTAGTTAGGAATTTCACACACAATACAATGACGCCTGATCAGAAATTCCCCAGGCTCGGGAAAATTCCACACACCTTTCCTTACATGTGATACAACCAGTTATATACAGGGGAAATGAGACAGAAAGAGCAGAAGGGGTTAGGAGAGAACAGAGGCACAGTGAGGAGAGGCAGGAAGGAGCGTGCGGGGTCAGGCAGCATCATAAAACCGCTCTCACCTCAGTACTGCACTTGTGAGATACTCCCATTTGAAGAAATAAACTCATCTCAGTACTGCTCTTGAGAGATCCTTCCTTTGAAGAAATAAACTGCAATCAAACCCCAGAGTCATCTTTAACTTTCTCCTGCCATCTACGACAAGTACAACAAACTTTCCCTTTTTCTGAAAATCCCCACAATTCAACACATTGTTGCAATAGCTCGGGGATGACTACTTTTATTAAATAGAATATAAGAAGTCATCGCCAAGCTATTGCAACAATGTCTTGAATTGTGGAGATTTTAAGAAGGGAAAGTTCGTTGTACTTGTAAATGTCAGGAGAAAGAATCAGATGACTCCTGGGTTTGATTGCAATTTATTTCTTCAAAGGGAGGCTTTCACAAGAGCAGTACAGAGATGAGTTTATTTCTTCAAATGGGAGTATCTCACAAGTGCAGTACTGAGGTGAGAGTGGTTTTATGCCAGCTAACCTAGCGCGCTCCTTCTTATCTCTCCTCAACACGTCTATATTCTCTCCTAACCCCTTCTGCTCTGCCTATCCCACTTCCCCTGTATATGACTGATTGTATCACATGTAAGGGCACGGGTACGTGGAGCTTTCCCGATCCTGGGGAATTTCCGATCAGGCGTCATTGTGCTGTGTATGAAAAACCTAACTAAGAATATGCATTGCTGTTACCTCTAGTCCTTTCGCTTAGGCACGACTTTCTTCTAACCTCCGAATTACATATATACCGGTACGTTTCTAGTTATTATGTAGTGTGTTTTGATATTTTAGTGTCCTGACAGGATGAGTGTGTGAAGATGAGAGGTATGGACGTTGGTGAGGCTAGGGGGCTGACAAGAGATCGAGCTTGCTGGATGAAGGTTGTGAGAAGAAGTGCATGATCTGGGATCTGGCATCCCCTTTTAATGTGACAGCATCTGGAATTGCCCTGTTGGATACGTTTATGTCAAGCTACAGAATGTGATGAATGTTCTCGGTGTATCAGATAAAGCCAGGATTCCGGGGGCTTGAATGATGAGTGAATGGGAGCTTGGCCTATTGGACTGGGCAAACTTGGGCTGTCTGGATGTTGCAACTCCTCATCCTACCCTAGGGTGGGAAAGGAGGTCTAGATGATGATGATGATGATGATGATTCATTAAAGCAGAGAAATGGCCAGCATGTACTCGTAATACCTCTGCCTTCAACTGTCTACACCACACTACATGCACATTAGATATCACACCTATTTCCTTCCCCACTTCGCAACGGCTGCCGCAGTATTATCAGCAAATATCTTTGACATCTCGGATTGCCACCACTAGCAGGGTAGGACTGGCAGCACAGGGTCCTCCTGGGTGCAATCAAGTGACTGTGCTGATAGTGGTTGCTGCAAACACTGCTCATACTCGTCAGCGAACAAGCACAGGTCCAGCCTTATATTTCACTAATATCAGAGGTCTTTGTACGAGTCTGAATTCCGTTCACTTTTTCCTCCAATCTTTATCCCTTTAGCCCTGTTTTTCACAGAAGCCGAAGTCTCTCCCTGAACTGAAATATCCTCATTTCGTTTTCCCGGGTACCATCTCCTCACAAACTTCCGTAACAAGAGTGGCACACGTTGTTAATCAAATCCCAACTGTTTTTTAATATTATTATCATGATCATCATCATCCGGACCTCCTTTCCCACCCAAGGGCAAGGTGAGGAGTAGCAATGTCAAGAGAGTGCAAACTTGCCCAATCCAAATAGGCCACACTTCCATTTACTCATCATTCAAGTCCCCGGAATCCTGGCTCTACAGGATATGCCAAAAGACATTCACCACATTCTGCAACTTCACACAAACGTATCCAGTTGAGTCAATCCGGATGCTGCCATGCTCACAAGGGGTGCCAAAATCCCTGATCATGCATTTCTCCTCACAGCATTCATCCAGCCAGGTAGATCTCCTGTCAGTTCCCTAACCTCACTGACTTCCAACCCTCTCTTCCTCAAACACTCATCCACCATATCTCTCCACCTTCTTGGTCTACCTTGTCTCCTCTCTCCTTCAAATTCGCTCAAGTAAACCTTTTTCACCCCTCTATTGTTATCCATTCTTTCCACAAGACCATATCATCTCAGGACACATTCTTCGATTCTGTTGTCCACCGACTTCCTCACTCCACACCTTTCACGAATCAAACTATTTCGTATCCTATCCACCCTCTGTACTCCACATACATTCCTCAACAGTCCCATCTCCACTGCTCTTACTCTTGACTTTTCATTTTCATGCCACACCATAGTCTCACACCCATATGTTAGAGTTGGCTCTAACGCTCCCTCATGTAGGTCTCGTGCAGCTGCAACACTCAAGCCTCTGTTTCTTATTAAGGCCTTCATTGCACCAGGTACTTTTCTTCCTTGGGTCACTCTACTTTCAACTTCTTTTGCACATTTTCCTCTCTTTTCTATCACTTTACCCAAGTATTTGAACTCTCTCACCAATTCCAGTCTCTCTACATTCACTGTGACATCACACTGGGAGTCACTTTCTCTCTCAATAACCATCACTTTACTCTTTTCTACATTTTCTCTCGAGGCACGACGCTCACAGACATCAACAAAACTCTGCACTAGCTTACCAAGTTCCTGTCCAGTACTTCCAAGCAGTCCTACATCATCAGCATACAACAAATATGAGATATTCCACCCATCACCATTCACTACCAGCGCCATCCCTCTCTCAATAACTCGTGTTTTCACTTCTCTCATCCACCTCATCGAACAACCATGGGGACATCATACAACCTTGTTGCACGCCCACACCGATTGTGAACTATTCACTTAGGTGCCCATTAACCCTTGCACATGCTTCGCTACCATCATAAAAACTCTTGACAGCACCTAGCAGCTTACCATCTACACAATTCATGCGCAAAACTTTCCACAATCCCTGTCTGTTTACTTTGTCGTATGCCTTTTCCAGATCCATTGAATGCCATAAACACCTTATGGTCCTCACAAGCCGTCTCTGCTATCTGTCTCACTGCAAATACTTGATCCACACATCCTCTGCCACTCCTAAAGCCACCCTATTCATCACGCACTGGACTTCTGATATCTCTCTTACTTTCTCTTTAATAATTCTTCCATATACCTTCCCTAGCACACTCAGTAAAACTTATGCCACGATAGTTCTTGCACTCACTTTGCTCACCTTTATTTTTGTACAAGGGTACAATCACAGCCTTTTTCCACTCTGCAGGCACAGTTTTATTCATCCATGCCTTCTTACATATCTCCAACAAGCACTTCATTCCCCTGTCTCCACTGCACTTAAGCATCTCTGCATACACCTCATTAACCCTAGCTGCTTTCCCATTTTTCAACCTTTTCACAGTGCTCTTCACCTATGTGAGTGTCACGTCTCCTGGCACTGCATTCCTTCTCTGCACACCCCCAACACCAATCATGTTTACAGCCGTTCTGCTCTCTCTATTCCCATTCATTAGGCTTTCAAAATAGTCTTTGCATCTGGGCCTTACTTCATCTCCATGGATTAGTAACCTACCACCTGGATCCTTCATACTATCACATTTCTTTCCCCTTTCACCTCTCCATTTCCGGACCTCTTTCCAGAATAACTTTCTATTTTCAGAGATGTTCTCATCCATTTTTCTTACCAGATCATCGTTTACCTCCTTCTTTTTCCTGTTCACTAGTGTCTTTACGTGCTTCTTGCTTTTGATATACTCAGTTCTTATTTCAACTGAACCCCTATCGTGTACCGGTAACCACTTTAGCCACTTCTTCGTCTTTTCCTCCGCCACTCTCTTAATCTTCCCATCCCACCATGCCGTACCCTTCTTTTTTGTTGATACTCTTGCCACACCACACACCTCTTTAGAATTCCTAACTAAGCAATCCCTATATGTATTCCACAGGCTGTCCAGATCCAATTCATTCCAGCTCACTGAATCTAAATCTACTTTGGTCCTGTAATCATCTGCCACTTCTTTGATCCTCAGCTTCTCAACTTTCAGTTTTTCACCCTGATTGCTCTTTTCTCTCTTGATCCACCTCACTCCTCTCAGCTTGATCTTGCATACCACAGTCATAAGATCTAACAGACTTCCACATCGTCCTCTCACAGCTCTCGTATCAGCAATCATTCCCATCGTCGACCTCTCTACGAGAACGTAATCAATCAGGCTTCTTTCATCACGATCCCCGTTTCCTTTATACCATGTATATTTATGTGCATCTTTGTGTTTTTTATTATTTAATATATAAAGAAATAATCTACATACTTCCAAATATATTTGTATAGTTTATTGCTCCCCCAATGGATCTTCAGAACCCAGAGTATTTCACTCCATATCCACACAGTTGACAAAACATAACCTCACCCTTCCCGTTTTGTGTGGGTTTAACGTTTACAATGTAGAATGGTTACTGCATTCTGCCAGGACTGACAATACTAATCTAAAATGTGAGCAGTTTGCAGAATCGTTTAATCTTACGCAATAATAAAAAAAAAAAAAAGAAACTAAATACCAGATAATCCTCACCTATCGGATCTATTCTGAAAAATAATCCAGATCTATACATGATTGAGGTACTGTCATCATATAGATCCTTCAACCACAGTCTCCTCAAAGCCACATTAGTCAGTAGCCCCAAACTTCCCTGTTCTGAACCAGTCAGGGTGACCAATGGCACTTTGATTGGCAAAATGGGATGGATTTCGAAATAGTCTTGCTGATATTCCATGGTAGTCTTTCATCTCCAATGACATCATTTCTACCCAGTCGCACGTTAATGATGTAATAAAAGCTTGATATGGAGTTTTTTATATCCAGTCAACAGTTCACCAAAAGATCGGACTCCCCAAATTGGTTTGACACCAATTATGCTACAGCAATGCCCCAAAAGTCCTTAGCATACAACTTTTACTTAAATTAAAAATCAAGTAAATCACTCAGTCAATTACAAATGGCTAGAGGCTATGCAAAAGCAGTATTAGATCTCGCTATATCAAACTTTCTTTACAAAACAAACATCCAGGCTATTACATAATCCTATTGACAAAAGAACATTCTGGTCAACTTTCAATTCAATAATAATTTTAACAAGTCGTCTCCCATTCCTTCACAAAAATCTTCTGATTATAACACTTAACATGACCTGTGTGGCAAAGCGCACATCCTTGCTAATGCATTTCACAGAAATTCTACCTTAGAGGAAGTTAGGCAGAACGTCCCTGTACTAGAACTTGACTCTCCTGAAATAGCCTAACAAAAAATACAGACTCGATACATAAAATCCATTCCAGACAAAAACTTGCCAGATAATAAAGCTCCAGGTCCAGATGTAATTCCTCCAACTTTTTGAAAAAGTGTTCCCCAGAACATGCTCCTGTTCTAGCTGAATTATTCAGACTATGCATGTGTACTTCTTCATTCCCTGATTCTTGGAAAGATGCCAATCACCACCCAATTCCGAAGAAAGGAAGTTCCTCTGGCCCCTTTGATTACAGATCAATAGCTATCACATCTTTTCTTGGTAAAGTATTTGATATAGTAATTAACCCTCCATTGGTGCGGCAGGGTATGTCATACCCACAGTGACATTTCCATGCATATACAGTATATACCTTTTGTCTGGTAACAGTGATACTGCCACCTGCCCATGTAATTTCTTGTTATCCTACACCGAGTTGATCCATAAGTGCTCTCAGAGTCCTACTGATCACAGACGGGAGTGGACGGCAGGTAAATGCATCTGGGTATATACCCAAAAGTTCCAGTAATTTGGGGACAATCCCACGTCCCAAAGCAGAACAATCGAAAAACGTGAAAATTTTGATAACTACCTATTTTTCTTATTGAAACAGGTCATTTTAAAGTGTTTTGTTACACCAACCATGAAAACAGGTGCATGTAGGTGTGGGGAGATTACTCGGCTGTGGGAGATAAAGTAGGCTGTGGGGAGTAGGCCCATAGGTACGGGGGTTGGAAATAACCAACTTTTCGCATGAAAAGAAAGCACCTCAGTGTGTTCTGTAACACCCACCATGATAACAGGTGTATATGTTGGTGTGGGGAGATAACTAGTGTGGGGAGCAGACCTACAAGGCCTTGATGGTACTTGGGGGGAAAAATTTCGGCAACAACCAAATTCTCTTGTGGAATCCCTCCATTTCAATGGGATTTGTCATACCAACCATGAAAGAAAGTGTGTACGTAGGTGTGGGAAGATAAAACAGGGGTGGGGAGTAGCCCTACAAAGCCTCATAATCATTCAAAAACTAACACAGACATATGTAAATGTTTATAACTACCAAGGACATCAAAATAAAGTTGAATGATGCTATAGATGAATTTTTCTGGTACAAGTGGTTCAAGGAAGGACTAATGTTCATCGAAGACGATGACCGTATGACCGTCCTGGACGACCGTCAATGGCAACAACACCAGAAGACGTTGGAAATATTCGTCAGGCTATCCTTGCAGATCGTAGATGAACTATCCATAATGTTCCTGATATCGTAGGACCGTCTTACGGGAGCGTGCAACACATTTTGTCGGACATGAATGGCATGAAAGATGCATCACTGCAAAATTTGTACCAAGACTACTGAGTGAAGAGCAGCAGGCACAGCACGTTGAGGTCAGAGATGACGCCACCTTCAACTCGAAAGTCATAACTGGTGATGAATCATGTGTTTATTGTTATGACCCAGAGACAAAGCAGCAGTCATTGCAATGGAAGTCTCCTAATTCACCGAAGCCGAAAAAAGTGCATCAAGTTCACAGCAATGTCAAGTCAATGTTGATTGTTTTCTTCGATATCCAAGGGATTGTGCACAAGGAATTCGTCCTACCCAGTCAATCTGTCAGCGGAAAGTTTTAGTGTGAAGTTTTGCAACATCTGAGGGAGAATGACCGCCACAAATGTCCGGAACAGTAGAAGAACAAGGACTGGGTCCAGAATCATGACAACGCCTTCACCCACATATCAATTGTTGTCCGGCAGTTGCTGGCTTCCACAAACACGGTAGTCATTCCTCACCCACCCTTTTCGCCTGACCTTGCCCCCTGCGACTTTTTCCTGTTTCCCAAGCTGAAATTACGACTGAAAGGGCGTCAATTTGACTCAAATGAGGAGATCCAGACAGAATCGCAGGAGGTGCTCCAGACCATCATGCCTGAAGCCTTCCAGGGATGCATGGACTCGTGGAATAAACGGTGGGGCCACTGTACACATGCCCAAGGGGACTACTTCGAAGGTGACAGTGAAGAACTAGGAGGTAAGGTAACTTATTGTCCTACAATATTCAAGTTACTGGAACTTTTGGGTAGCACCTGGTAAGTACCATAATATGGTTATTTATGAATTAATATGTTTTCTTTATGCAATTACATTGAGTATGTTGATCTGTGAAAAGAGTACATTGGAAGGTGTTGCTGTGTCAATGAAAATATGTCAGATTATGATAAAACACATGAATGTACTCGTATGATAGTATGTGCATTCATTACATGAAAAGTATAATTATGAATTAAATTTCATAATTTTTGTGAAAATACATTTGTTTTCTTATCCAATTAGTATAATAAAATGGTTATCTCTTTTAAATAAATTGTGCAAAACAACAAGTTGTTAAAAACAAGTGAGAATAATACAAAAAAGAGCCTGGGGTATATCATACCCCATCGCACTAACAACGATATATTTCGAGCCGCACCAACGTAGGGTTAATATCTTTTGCACATGCTTAAACATCTTGAATTGTACGACTTAATCAATGATAGACAGTTTGGTCTTCGCCACGAAAGATCCACTGTTGTTATAGTCATTCACCTGACTCATACCATTCATCAGTCAACTGAATAAATGGAGAAACTCATGCTGTTTCCCTTGATATTTCTATAGCTTTTTACAGAGTGTGGCACCATTCCCTGCTATCCAAACTCCCTTGCTATGGCTTACCATCTTTTGTTCCTGTGAAGTCCTCATATCTCAGTGACAGAGAGATAGTAGTAGATGATGTATATTCCAGTTTCCACTCGATTAATCCCGACCTACCACAAGGATCAGTTCTGGCTCCAGCCATATTCCCAATCGATATTAATGATCTCTTTTCTGTCACCCATATCTTCACTCCTTCATATGCAGATGACTCAACACTTCACAGCTCATTCACACTTAAACACCCATTCACAAAGTTTATTTTTTCTACCCACTTAGTACAGCAATCTCCATAAATCAAGAGTTATCCAAGATCATTGAATGGGGATAAAATAACATTCTATCACATAATACTAGAAAAACCTAATATATACAGTTTACTAGTTAACAGATATTGTTTGATTCCTATATTTCCTTCAGTGCTATTAATATGCCTGTCTCTTAAAGTACTGAATCTCTCGGTGTTTCACTTAACAATGCCCTCAGCTGGACCTTTCATGTTAGATCTCTTCCTAAACCGCTTAAGAGAAACTTAGATTATTCTACACAGTCCATAACTTCATCACTGATGAGCGGTTAGCTATAATTGACAAGAATCATGTGTGCCCTCAGCTGGAATATTGCTCACTCTTGAGGAATGGATGTGGAGAGGCTGCAGTAAAACATCTGAACAAAATTTAGAACAAAGCTATTAGAATTATTGATAACCCTATTATTGCAAATGAACAACATCCCCTACAAGTAAGAAGGAATTTTGCCACCCTTGCATTATTTTACAGATACTTTTATGGCAAATGCTCAGACGTGGTTGCATCCATTGCGTCACCTCATCACGCCTTCCCCCGCACTATACGGGCATCTGGCAGTGCACATGGTTGGACTGTCACACTGCCATATTGCAGAACTTTTTCCTATCAGAATTCTTTTATTCCCCAAACTGCATCTCTTTGGAACTTGTTTCCCCAGAGTGGTTTCCTACCCAACTTCAACCATCGGCTGTATGTAGGTACGAATTATTTTTTCATTCTTTTGTTTTTCCTTCCTCTGTTCTATTATTGTAAAAAAAATAAATAAATAAACACTGGCCATAGTTATAATGTGATGTCCTAAATGGTTAGTACTTCCTACAGTGCCGTTTCAAAAAGTTGTTAAATACTCTACATTTGTTGAGAAATATCAGATGACATGTTGAATAGTGTATAATCACAATAACATAATATTCACAAATACTTATAATAAGATACAGAAATAAGTACAAAAAAGTAGAACAGCTGGAAAATTATCAACAGTGTTTTTCTGTGTGCGTATGTATATATTGTAGGGGAGGGCGGTGATGGTTCGGACATTTTTTTTTTTTAATATTTATAAAAATTCAGGTTTAAGCAGGAGTGTTATCTGGTTTATGTTAAAATGTTGCCACATCATTTGGCTCTTTAAGTTGAAAATATGAAATTATTAGCTCTTTTTAGCTTTAAGCTATAGTTAACGAAACACAAGTGACTAAATCGTCCGAACCATCCCTACCAGTGGTGATGGTTCAGACAGTAGGGTGGGATGGTTCGGCCATATGTATTACTCACCATAGTCTTAAAATTATGTGAGTTATACTGGATAAAACCAAACATTTATTAATTCAAAGATATTTCATTTTCCTTAAGTACAATATTAAACTTCAGAATCCAAATGAACTAGTTGATATCTGTTAAAAAATTATATATATATATATATATATATATATATATATATATATATATATATATATATATATATATATATATATAACTGAAATAACTTTCACCAGATTTAATAGTAAATGACTAAACCTCATACTTTCTGCTACAAAATTATGCGTAATTAGCTTTCTCTCTCTCTCTATCTATCTATCTCGCGCGCGCTGGAATATTGACTTCACTTTTCACTTTCTACGCCTTATTTCAGACGGCCTAACTTAAGACTTTTAATAGAAGCTGTAATACCCCTTCCTTCTTAACACTTTGAGGAATAGGTTAAACAAACGAAACTTAATATATTTCTCTGATAACTATTAAGAATGGTGTTTCACCGTGTGTTCAAATATAAATGATCAAAAGTAGCGTTATCATTTGATAAGGTCATGACTTGGTATTAGTGGAGGGACAGTTAGGACTGTTCGAACCATCCCCCTCCTCAACTGTCAGTCATCCCGAACCTATGTAATTAGTTCACGGGTACTCTCAAGTTTCACTCGAGAGAGTTTAATATTTGTTTTTCATAGCAATATGATCTACATGCAACACAGATTCACCCTGATAATGCACAGTTCGATGCTTGGCATATTTATAAAGGTAGAGCTTACGATATACACTCAAATTATTTCATAGGAGATGCAAAAAAAACATAAAATCTGACTTGCATCAAATGTGAGGGATTTCTTACTTGGAGGTTCCGTGTGGTCGAAGTAAGTAAACTCTCCCACTTTCACGCAAGATCACACGACCCATAGGTCCCATACGTTTCTCAGGGAATGCACTGTCCGACCCATCCCACTGTCCGAACCAACACCGCCCTCCTTTACTTTTTACATATTCTACTAATCCGGTCACATAATAGAAATTCCACCCAAGAAAAAAAAAAAAAAAATCACGGCCATTTGATATTAGCTGTATTAGATATTTTCCTTTTATAATCCTTACTGGCGAAAGCATGACATGTCTTCTTATGTATATCGGCCTGTAGACAGAAGCACATACGATTTAAGGTTTGTTTTGTTACTAGATGGTGATTACGAGCGAGCAAGGGAGCAATGTTTAGTTAAATCTGGAAATGAGTTGACTGGCCCGACTCGACCGTTATGCTAAGCAGTAACTAATATCTCTACTCCTATGTGATACAGAGCTGAAATTCTTTCAGCATGTGATACATTCAATACATTTTGTTATCAACTAATAATTCATCCATAAAAGCATAGGCATCCCTTGGAATCTTGAGTTTTCCAGTGCAATGTAACGCTCTAATCGATGAACACCTCAATTACGAAATCAGATTTTTAAAAATTTTCCGTTGTAACACTGATTTTGGCATCAGCTCTAGCGATTAAATATAAGAGAATCCGCCTATTATTTTAACATTTTTGCTGCTATGATGGCGAAATCTCTATCTATCTATATACCTAGGCTGCTTCACCCAAGGAAAGGGAGGTAGCTGAGACAGGACGACACACTCCCAATTTACTCATCCACTTAAACACATTCATTCACATCTTAGCCCCAAAGGGGAGAAGGGACAGATCCTCACCGCACCATACCGCACGAGGGTTAACTGCTCAGTGGAATCAGTGACATCCGCAGCAGGGCCTGACAGCAGAACTGGTTTACCCTTGCCACATCATATTGGACCCACTCCCTTATCCACATCTGACCTGATCAGCTGATCAGACAAAATGCGGGAGAATATCCCCAAAGGCTGAGTCATCATTCTTTCATTCACAATTTCTCTCCATTCATTTCTATCATGCACATCCACTCTTCTTTGCTCAACAGACATCCTTCTCGCATCCAACGTTCTCTTCACACTGTCCATCCATCCTATTTGTTATCTTTCTCTTAGCCTTACACCTCTCACATCAGATCTAGTTATCTTTTTCACCAATTGCTCATTATCCATTCTCTCCATATGCCCAAACCATCGCAACACCCTCTGCTCAACTCGATTAGCCACCTTCCAAACAACTCCAGTTCCCCTTCGCACTTAAACCATTTCTACTCGATCCATATGCGTCACTCCACACATACTCCTCAGACATCTCATGTCCGTTATATTGAAACTTTCCTCTCTGCTACACCCATATTCCCATATTCGGTGTTTCAGCCCCATATAATGCAGTCGGTACCACAACACCCTCATACAGCCTTCTTTTTACATCCATTCTAAGCAAACGACATCAATCAATCAATCAGTCATTTCCTGTGGCACCCTCGGGGATGCATAGGGCCTCGATGAACTCACACCACCACATCCTATCTTGTGCTAACTCCTCAAGATCTCCCCAACACTCATCTCCAGCTTCCCGTCTCATTGTCCTCACCCACGTCTCTTTTGGCCTTCCTCTACCTCTCCTACCAAGTGCCACCCACCCTGGTGTACCTCGTACTATTCCCTGTCTCCTATACACATGTCCTAGCCACTTCCATCGTGAGAACCTAACATATTCATCGACCGGCTGCACTCCCGTTATTTCTCTAATTCTACTATTTGGTATCCTTTCCCACCACTTAACTCCTAATATTCTTCTAAGTGCTTTATTTTCAAACACCAAGAATTTATTTTCCATAGTCACTGTGCTGTACCAAGACTCGTGTCCATAAATTAAGATACTCCTAACCATTACCTTATAAAGTTTGATTTTTGTATGCACAGAAAAATTTTTATTATTCCAAATATTTTTAAGCATTCCCATTGCCTTCTTTAACCTTTCCTCGAATTCAAAGTTCAAAGAACCATCCTTGGCTAAATAAGTACCAAAATATTTAAACCTATCAACTTGCTTTACAACCATACCTCCAATTACACATTCCTGCGCATTTTCCATATTCATATTGATTATTTCAGTTTTTCCACAATTAATAACCAAACCCACCTTGCGACCTTCACTCACCAAACAGTCCAACACTCTCTGCATCTCTTCTGGCCCATCACAAATCAAAACTATATCATCTGCATAATCTAAATCCAAAAGTTTCCTGTTCTCTTCCCAAAGTATACCTGCACCGGTTTCTGTTCCAACGCTTTTCATAATGTAATCAATGACCAATATAAATAGTAAAGGCGATAGAACACCACCTTGAATTACTCCGGACTTGACTTCAAACGAATCACTCAGACAACCATCAACCATCACTTTACAAAATGTGTCCTCATGCATGTTCATAATGACCCTCACAAACTCCTCTGGTATTCCATAATGTCTCATGATCTTCCTCATAGTCTCTCTCGAAACACTATCGAAAGCCTTTTCAAAATCAACAAAACAAAGACTTAACGGTACTCTCATTTCATTAACTTGCTGCATCAAATGCCTAACTATAAAGATCTGATCATTGCAACCACGTCCCTTTCTAAAACCAGCCTGTTCATCCCTCAGAATACCCTCAACCACCGGCTCCAACCTATTTAACAACAATCTACTGAAAACTTTCAAAGTTATCGGTGACAAAGAGATTCCCCTCCAATTACCACATTCACTCAGGTCTCCCTTCTTCGGAACTTTAACAATTACACCATTCTTCCAAACTGATGGTAGTAACCCCGTCCCCATATATTATTGAATAGCTTGGTCAAGATCATTATTAATCTATCCCCCTCCACTTTAAACATTTCCGGAAATAAACCATCCTCCCCTGGTGCCTTATTATTCTTTAACTGTTTTACTGCTTTCTCCACATCTGCAAGCCTCAACTCTCCTGTTTCTATATTTAAATCTTCCTGAGCAGACGGTATATCCTCTTCTGGTGGTATTGGTCTATTAAGAACTGTCTCAAAATGCTCTTTCCATCTATTTTTAATATCTCCATCTTTGGTCAATAAATTTCCTTCCCTGTCTCTAACTGGTATTTCCTTGCGTTTACCTGCATTACCACTCAGTTCTCTAATCGATTCATATGCTATTCTTTGACTCTGTCCATCATTTTTGTTTATTAATATTTTAGTCTCTGCAACCTTTTCATCCACACATCTTCTTTTATCTGTCCTAGCTAACCTTCTTACTTCTGAATTCAAACTCCAGTACGCAGCTCTTGCTAATTGAATCTCTCGTTCATCAACGCATTGCATCTCACTCCTCAATTTAGCCTCACCTCTCTTTTTTATCATATCCCACGTTTCCTCTGATATCCATTTCTTTCTCCTGAATCTATGTCTCCTTCCAATCGTACATTCAGCAGTCTCATGCAAAACTTTGTTCACATCCTCCCACATCTCATCTACACTTCTCTCCCCCTCTTCCATCGTTTCCAACACCAAAAACCTATTTCTGCATTCTAATCTGAATTCCTCCTTCTCTTCTCCTTCCCTTCTTAGCTTAACAATATCGTATCTACCAACGCCAGATTTTTCCTTCTTCTGATTTTTAAGTTTAAACCTTATTTTTGCAATGCTGAGTTGATGGTCACTAGCAATATCCGCTCCCCGTTTAACATGAACATCTAGCAGAGAACTTCTATGCCTCCTACTGATAGCGATGTGATCAATCTGATTTTTATATTTTCCACACGGCGACACCCAAGTTGTCTTGTGTATATTGCAATGCTGAAAGAGTGTGCCCCCGATGACTAAGTCATTTGCTAGACAGAAGCTTCCAAACCTCACTCCGTTTTCACTCATCCTACTACCAACTCCCATCTTACCCATACATGCCTCAAATCCCTCATTTGAACAGCCCATTACTGCATTAAAGTCTCCAACGCAGATCAAAACATCATGTCTAGGTACCCTTCCTACTCCTTCTTGCAACTTTTCATAAAATGTGTCTTTCCTTTCATCGAGTGCATCATTAGTAGGTGCATAACACACAAACAGACTTATGTTGCCATGATTTGATTTAAACCGTGCGTATAACAATCGCTCATCTATAGGACCCCACTCACATAAAGCCTTATTTGCCTTACAACCCAGCAACAATCCTACTCCCTGATAATGCATTCCGTCCTGTCGGCCAGATATCAATAAACGTATACCATCCTCCAAATCCAACTTATCGACTCCAGTTAATCTAGTTTCTGTCAGAGCACAAATATCAAGTCCGTAATTTTGAAAAACCTTCACTAACTCATCGATTTTACCGTCATGATTTACCGTTCTCACATTCCAGTTACCAATTTTAATTGTATTTTTTGCATTAACAAAGGAATTAGATTGTAACTGAGGCAACCGTGAGATTCTTAGCACCGCCTGCCCATTTAAGGGCTGCACGGGACTGGGGGCCATTATTGTTCTTTCAGAGTCCATCAAGGTTTCTTTGGCTAACTTCCTGAACACCTCGCCATTGTGTTGCAGTCGCAGTAGGCAGCTAACTTGCCTGATTGCCCACACCCGAAAGACCCAGCTATGCTGTAGCCAGTCACGTGCCGGCATGCTTCCCAGCCATTTCATTCTCAAGGAGTTCCTCTGCCTGAGAAAGCAACCACCCCCCTGCTCCCGAGGGCTTTTGATCTGTGTAGGTAGAGGGCGATCACTCCCTCACTAGCCATATACAGTGTATATACAGTGTATAGGCTACACTCACCTATACATCTGAATACTTTTCTCATTCCTCCCAGCATCTTTCCTACATGATTCATTCTAAACTTCACTTTTGCATCTGTTCTTCCATCCACATCTACATGTGACCCTAACTACTTAAAACA
The DNA here is from genome assembly GCF_032717465.1 of Coenobita brevimanus. Lineage (NCBI taxonomy): Eukaryota > Metazoa > Arthropoda > Malacostraca > Decapoda > Coenobitidae > Coenobita > Coenobita brevimanus. The sequence continues at coordinate 26,984,822 of NC_137003.1, forward strand.
CTCTACCTCCTCAAGCAACTCACCATTCAAAGGTATATTCATCCTCCTACCATCTACCAACCTCGTACACTTCATCACTTTACTCTTATTCTCATTTACTTTCAGTTTCCTCCTTTCACACACTGTTCCAAACTCCTCTACCAAGTGTCTCAATCTCTCCTCTGAATCAGCCACCAGTGCAGTATCATCTGCAAACAGCAGCTGCTTCAGATTCCACTCGCTACCATCAACATTCACCACACTCAAACCTCCACCTAACACTCTTGCATTCACTTCCCTTACAACACCATCCATATAAATATTAAACAACCAGGCGATATCGCACAGCCCTGCCGCAGCCCCACTCTCGCTGGAAACCAATCATTGATAGTATTTCCCACTCTTACACATGCTCTGCTGTTTACATAAAAACTTTTCACTCCTGTTAGTAACCTACCATCAAGTCCATACAATCTTAAAACAGTCCACAAAGCCTCCCTATCAGTTCAGTCATACGCTTTCTTTAAGTCACTGAATGCCCAAAACACATCCTTACCTTTTGCTAAATACTTTTCACACACCTGTCTCACAACTAACACCTGATCCTTGTATCCTCTCCCTCTCCTTAAGTCACGCTGCTCGTCACCAATCACTCCCTCTGTACCCTCTCTAACTTTCTTAATTAACACTCTACCATACACCTTACCTGCAGCACTCAAAAGACTTATACCCCTAAAGTAGTACATTCATACTTATCACCATTACCATTATACAATGGGACCACACAAGCACTTGCCCAGTTAACTGGCACCATACCTTCCACAAAGCACACATTCAACAATCTTACTAACCAGGCAACAATAGTCGCTCCACCACCTTTCAGGCATTCCACAGCACACCCATCCATACATGCATATTTCCCTGTTTTCATCACCTTCACTGCCTCCTGCACTTCCTCCATCGTCATCAAAGAATCATTCAACTCTTCCAACACATATATTCTTTGCATCCTTGCATCTCCCACAATCGCAGCCTCCCGTTCCTCCTCTACATTTAACAATCTTTCAAAATACTCCGCCCATCTTATCCTTACTGCATCCATCTCAATTAACATCCTTCCATCCTCTGCTTTTACTCGCTCTTCCTTCCCAGATTCTCCCTTTCACACCCTTTTTACCTCCTTCCAAAACATTTTCTTATTCAGTTGAAAATTCTCAGTCAACCGCCTACCCCACCTCTCATCTGCTGCCACTTTAGCATCATGCACAGCCCTTCTCGCCCTATTCCTCATTTCCTTATACCTTTCATATGACACCTCATCCTTCCTCTGCAGCCACACTTCATATGCACGTCTCTTCTCAGCCACAGCCGTACTTACTTCCACGCACCACCATTCAGTTCTCTTTCTTACACCACCACCCACTCCTCTCACACCACAGACCTCTTCCACATGCCCCACCACAGCGCTCTTAAACAACTGCCACCTCCACACTGATCTTTCACTGCGTTCCACTCTTCTTTCAATTTCTCCTGATACTCTATCATTTTTTCTCTTTTATCCAACTCACTCACTTTCAAAAAATCTCCCTCCCACACCTAACTCTCCTAGCTCTCACCCATCTCTTACCTACTCTCAACTTTCCCTCCACCAGGTGGCTCTCACCTGAGAGTCCCGGGTTCGATTCCCGGCATATTGGTAATTTCTCTGATGATTTTTCCTGTGTAAAAAATACAGGTTCTCTCTTCATTCTGACTTGCCGTAAGTGTTTGGGATAGATTAAAAGCATCTACTTGCCCGAGTGCCAGGGGGTTAACTCATCCTCTTCAGGCCCACAGTGGGGGGCGGAGGGACGTTGGTTACAAGATTGTGACAACGTGAGTTAACTTTTACCTGGTCGTGGTGTAGTGGTATGCTGCCTGGCTCTCACCTGAGAGTCCCGGGTTCGATTCCCGGCATATTGGTAATTTCTCTGATGATTTTTCCTGTGTAAAAAATACAGGTTCTCTCTTCATTCTGACTTGCCGTAAGTGTTTGGGATAGATTAAAAGCATCTACTTGCCCGAGTGCCAGGGGGTTAACTCATCCTCTTCAGGCCCACAGTGGGGGGCGGAGGGACGTTGGTTACAAGATTGTGACAACGTGAGTTAACTTTTACCTGGTCGTGGTGTAGTGGTATGCTGCCTGGCTCTCACCTGAGAGTCCCGGGTTCGATTCCCGGCATATTGGTAATTTCTCTGATGATTTTTCCTGTGTAAAAAAAAATACAGGTTCTCTCTTCATTCTGATGAGGTAGTGGTCAGATATACCTCCACCCTCCCCTCTCAAAACTCTCACATCCAACAATCTTCCTATTACATTCCTGGACACAACCACATAGTCCATCAATGCACTATCAACAATTCTTCCACCCTCCTGTCTCGCCCATGTATACTTTTAAATATCTTTCTTCTCAAACAAGGTATTTCCAATCACCATCTCCCGCTCAGTGCACATCCTATCATTTGTTCCCCATTTTCATTTCTTCCAGGCATATCATGCATACCAACTACACCTTCAACTGCTACATTTACCATTCTAGCATTCAGATCTCCCATCATTACAACATTCACATTCGCTCCAAAACTTGGCAGACACTGATCAACATCATTCCAGAAAGACTCCCTCTCTTCTTCATCCCGTTCACTACCATGCCCATATGCACTCACAAATACCCAAACTCATGTTGAAATTTCGCTTTCACCCACATCAGTCTCGTTGACACTTCCTTCCTTTCAGTCACACACTGCTGTACTTCTGGGCTCACTAACACGGCTACACTTCCTTTTGCCCTTCCTCTATCAACACTTGACAATCTTCCATTCACACCTCCAAACTTAGACTCACCTTTCCCTTTCATCTTTGTTTCACTCAAATCTAACACATCCAATTTTCTTCTCACAAACATTCTCCCAATCTCCTCCCTTTTAGCCTCAATCGTACTACATCCACATTCTTAGACCCAATCTTCAGAGTACGAGGATAACTCAATCCCGCATCCCTCTCTATGGCCTGTCTCTTTTTAGGAACTCAAAAACAGAGGTAGGGGTCCCTGGTCCCCTCACCCGTCCTTTTTAGTCGCCTTTTACGACACGCAGGGAATACGGTGGAGGAATTCTTCCTAACGCAACCTGACGGCAGAGTTGTAGTATCACCCCATAGTACAGCCAGATTGTCCCAGCCACCAAAGGGGAGAACACTGCATTTCTGGCTTTAATAATCTCAACAATAGCCAAGTTTTTATCGTTTCATTTTCGTCAATACGGCATGTCGCTTGCGGAGATTGTAGAACGTTGCACTCCGCTTGTAATGAATGCTACGGTGCCTTGCATAACATCAGCACTCGTGTACTAGTGGAACCTACTGTATGTTGCTCACACAAACCCTAAGCAATAGTAAGAACTTCGTTTTTTTTTTTTTTTTTTTTGCTTCATAATATGTGCTCCACAATACTAAGTGAAGAAATCTACATTTAATCAACACCCAAAAATCATCCAGGGTGAAGTCATCCAAGGGAAACGCCCTGTCTCTTACCTTCATCCTGTAATTGATACATCACTGGGAAACTGTGATAACATGGCGCTCGCTCACTCGGCACAAGTTCACAAAGCTCACCTTGCTGGTTTTATGAGCACATTTTAAGATAGCAGTTATAATATAAGCCTTACAATCATTGCAGTAATAATAATGTGTTATACCATTTTTTAAGAAAATCTTTTACTAAACCAATGCTGCAATGAATCTTTTCTTAACTATATATCTGTTGTTAGATTCGTTCATATCAAGCACTGATGAGAATACTGAATTAGAAAATCGCTTGACAATTATTATTATTTTTTTCTTGATTATGAGTTACCTGAAATACCAACATTCTTTTGCCATTCATAAAGTGACATATGTTATTGTATTTAAACACTTACTCATAAGCATACGCATTTCTCAATCTTATCAAACACATTACGATATTAAACCACCTTTCATTGCCAGAATGTAAAGTATATCCATTGCGTAGGAGTGATTGTAATGTATGTCCTTACCACCTAAATGCAGAATTCATTTTTAACTCCTCCAAATTTATTACAATAATATGACATGATTTTGTGGACTCGTATTTGCAGAAATAGGAATGGGTTGTGTGTGGTACCTGGACTAGCCCTGATTTTAGCCTTTATTTTTTTCATATGCTATGTAACACACGAGACCAGCTTAGGTATACATTTTTTTGACAAAGCAGTACATAATACGGTCATCATGTTGAAGGTTGATTACAAGTAGCTCTCTCTTTTCAGGAATTTCCATATATTGTTTGTTGATGTATTTGTTATATTTCTTCATAGTTTTCTCTTCTTTTTTTTTTTTTTTTTTTACCTTTCTAGTACCTACACAGTTTTCATCATTAACAGATGGAATGGAACGGTGAAGGTTGTTACGAAATTTAAGCATAGGAGAATACGGCCCAGTAAACGTAATACGTATTAAAAAGACTTAGTTGTAACACAAATATTTTGCTCAATGGCCATTGACTTATACTGATTGGCGGGCTTTGCAGTATCCCAGCTAAACTGAAAATACTGAGCGGACAGTAATGCTTGTTCCTGTTCTTTTGACTGAAGAACTATATCTGCCACGGTCTTCCCAGCGCCCCAGCACCTGATGTAGGGGTGATAAGGGCTGCAGAGGATGTATTTCACGTTCCAGCCATTCATGAACATGGTCCCATTCTGCCAGCTTCGTATCCATCGGTATACCGTTGAGAGGCTGGAACCCGTCTTTTTGGCAACCTCCCGTGGAGACACCCCTCCCAGCCACAGGAAAACTATAATCGCCGCTCTGCTTTGGTTCCAGTGCTTGTTCATCCTACTTCTCTGTTGGCAAGATAATCGCTCAGCCACAGTTTCATTGGCCCCATCCTTTAAGAACTAGATTATCAGCAATGCTAAAGTTGTTCAACTACTGACACTGAAGTCGTTTGACAGGACCCAGAAAGAGGAATAAGTAAAAAAAAAATGATACCATTCCTGATCAAGAAAGTTCCTTTCGGCATATCCATCAAGGAATGTAGGGTCTGTCAGCTTGCATTGCAATAAATAAATAAAGAAAATTAATCATCACCATCAACATCTTCACCATCATCATGAAGTTCCCCGTTCCCTTCCCAATGTTGGGTGAGGTAGGATCCAGAGAGACAGAAAAACAAATAATAATATGAGATATTAACTAAATTTTGTCCAGGTGAATGAGCCAAACTCCAGTCACTCACTGTTCTAGTCCTCGGAATGCTGGCTCCACATGACTGGTTAAAAAATGTTTTGCAAGTGACTTCTCGCTCACCTACCTAAGACAGTCCTATGACATCAAGTTACAAAGGGTTGACCAGATCCGGTCATACACCCTCCTCACATAATTCATCCAGACAGGTCAGTAGCTTGTCAGTTACCTAGTCTCGTTAGTTCCCATTCCTTCCGTTACCACACATTCATATACCATATTTATTCACCTTCTTCTAAGCCTACAACCCCTCCTCCGACGTTCAAAGTCACTCACGTGCACCCATTTCACCAAGGTAGTTACACCGATTCTCACCACATGCCCATATCATCTAAGTACAAACTCTTCAGCTGTGGTATCAACAGACTTCATTACTCCGAATCTTACACGTATCACAGTATTCCTTATCTACACACACACACACACACACACACACACACACACACACACACACACACACACACACACACACACACACACACACACACACACACACACACACACACACACACACACACCTCAAACGTCCTTCCTCCATTGCTCCCACCCTTGACTCTTTATTTCATGTCAAACCATAATCGTCTCACACCCAAGTATTAGAACAGACAGTAAAAGTCTTTCATGCAGATTATTAACACCTGCCGCCCACATATCTACTTCATATAAAGGCCTTAATGGGACCAGTAACTTTCCTTCTGATACCACTCTGCTTCCATTTTTGCACATTTGACTCTCATTGGTAGGTGAGGGCGCCCAACATCCACCCACTTAGTGCAGCGGTGTTCAAATTTATGGTAGCGATACACTGAGTGGCAAGCTAAATGATTTCCTGCAAACCAGGGATTCACTTACAGTGCTGGGTGGTAACCTTTTAACGAACCAACACGTGTTCCCTACGTGACAGCAGTTAGGTTGGCGGAGGGTTAGTGCCCCTCCCTGGAAAATAACTAACTAAAAATATGAACAAGAAGCCTCAGAACAGGACTGACCAACAGGTGATGGTTAAGGACCAAACAAGGGACATGGTACCGATTGCGACATGGAATGCAAGGGGTGCAAATGATGAGGTGAAAGAGAAAGTCCAGGTGCTTGAGGATGCAAAAGTTGAAGTATGTGGAATAGCTGAGACATAATGGAGAGGTGAGACTGTGAGAGAATGAGAATATGGATGGGGTATATGTGCGGAACCAGGTGAGAATGAGGGGGCGAAAGAGGTAGTTTGAATTGCTGTGTTCAAGAGATGGAAGGACAATATAAGACAGTATGAATCTGTCACCTCAAGGATTACGTGAGTAAGACTGAAAGTTGGACTACAAATGTTGGCAATTGTGTGTGTGTGTGTGTGTGTGTGTGTGTGTGTGTGTGTGTGTGTGTGTGTGTGTGTGTGTATGCGCCAATGCAAGATCGTGCAAATAGACTGAAAAAATGAAAGAGTTCTGGGCAAATGTGAAGGTGGATGGAGTAGTTGGAGAGTTGGGTGTGCCTCCAGAAGTAGATGAGAATGAAAGTGCTTTAGTGGACATTTCTGCAGGGAGGAGGTTAGTGATAGCCAATACTCTCTTTAGACACAAAATGATCCACAGGTACTATGGTGAGTGATGAGAAGGGTGGGTGCCGAACAGAATGAACGGAAGGCAGTGATTGATTATGTGTGTGTGGATGATAGAATGAGAAGTATAATGGATGCAGGAGCATACAGAGGTTGAGGGAGTGGACTTTCCAACCACCACATGGTGGTGGTGAAAGTCAGTGTTCAAATGAAATGGAAGAGTATGAGACGGGAAGGACAGGTGGAAGTAGTCCATACAAGGAGGGTAGAAAGGTTGCAAGATAATGGAAAAATAGGCAGAGTATAAGAGAGGAGTGGAGGAAAGATTAGGTAAATATGATTTGGAACAGATGGGGGGCCTGGAAGGTGTGTGTAAGATTTTCGCAAAAGAAATCTGTGCAGCTTGTGAGGTGGTGTGTGAGGTGAAGAGAGCATGAGAGAGGGTGCAAAGAACAGCATGGTGAAATGAAGAGGTGAGACGGGCTGCGGCGCTAAAGAAGAATGCATATAGTGAGTCCATGAAGAAGAGGGGCGTGAAGGAAATTGAGAGACAGAAGAGAGAGTTATATGTATTGAAGAAGAGAGAAGTGAAAACATTAAGGGAGGGAAAGAAAACAGTGGATGATGAATTTGGAAGGGATTTAAGTGCAAAATGGAGGGAGTTAGCCCGCTGCGTGCTGGCTATTTGTAACCCTATGGGTCAACCCAGTGCCAGCCATTTTTTTACCTTCTTCTTTGCCAAAATGATAGATTTTGATGTGGAAACACCGCATTTCGCCATTAAAATGCTCATTGAGGCTCGGAAATGGGTTTTATTGAGTCCTGCAGACTCGTGTACAGGTATAGCCACTCTCTCATGCTCACCACATACGTGAGAGAAAGCTTTTTTCTGTGTAAGGTATATTCAGGTATTTATGATGGGAAGGTATAGCAATGCTCAGTACATTTTTCTGATTACTTATTACTTCAGCATCTATCACAATTTGTGTGTCTTTCTCACTGTAAATGCATTATCTTACACTTACTTGAAGATAGGTACAACCTGACTTCATTACATACAGTCCTGGCACTTACAAGAAAGTATTTACAACTTGACTTCACTATATAGTCCTTACACTTACAAGAAAATATTTACAACTAACACTTGCACGAAAATATTTACAAAATGCCTTCACTATGTACAGCACTGGGTGAGGCACACAGGCAGAGTGAGGCAGAGTGAGTGTGAGGGGGGGGAGTGAGTGAGTGTATAGCCTTGACAGCCAGGGGGATGGTAGAGGAACAATTACCATACATGCCTGCCAATTTTTACCCGCGAATCTTGAATAATGCAGTCACAGTGAATTTACTTATTGTAAACCAATTTAAAATGGCACTGGCACTGGCTGAGGAATTAAGTCAGACCATTTTAAAACGGCACTGGCATGCGGTGAGTTAAAGAAAATATTATGGAAAGAGGTAAAGAGAGAGTTAAATGGGGTGACAAGGAAGTAAGTAGAGTGAAAGGTTAAAATGGTAGATTGCTAGTGGAGAAGGCAGAAACTGTGAGCAGATGGAGAGAACAATTTAAGGAATTGTTGAGCGTAGTGACTAAACGTGATGCGAATGTAAGTGGTTGGAGAATGGCTGGGAGAAAAAGTGAGATGAGAAGAGAGGAAGAAATCAGTAGGATGGAAGTAGCGGAAGTAATGAAGAAAGTCAAAATGTGAGAGCCCCAGGAATTGATGTAGTGTGTGGTGAAATGCTGAAGCATAGGGGAAAAATAGTAGTAGAATGGGTATGGAAGATGTGCAGATTGACCTGGGAGGAAAGTAGAGTCGTGGAGGATTGGAAGTGGGGTACAATTATTCCCCTGTACTAAGAAATATGGGAATAAAAAGTGTGGTAATCTTAGGTGCATTTGCATTCTTAGTGTAACATGAAATGTATATGGTAGGATACTAACTGACCAAATGAGGATAATAGGAGAGTAATTAGTTGGAGATGAACAAAGAGGATTTAGGATGGGAATAGGTTACGTAGATCAAATATTAGTTATTAGGTTTTTAGTGGAAAAGTTTCTAGTGAAAAGAAAGAAGTTGTGCAGCCTCCATGGATTTGGAGAAAGTATATGACAGGGTGGATGGAGGAATGTGGAAAGTATTAAGAGTATATAGAGTAAATGGGAAGTTTTTAAATGCCCTGAAGAGTATGTATGAGAGGCCTAAGGCCACAGAGCATGGGGATTGTGAACCGAGTGAATATATTCATTTGGATATTGTATTGAAATATGGATGTGTCATGTCCCCATGGTTGTTCAGTCTGCATATGGATGGAATTATAAAAGAACCACAAAGTAGGGCAATGGATGCTGGAGCGACCCTAATGAGAGAGGGTTGTGTCTGGAAACTCCCTACACTGTTTTTTGCAGATGGTACTCTATTGTTAAGTGAAGACGAAGGCGACCTGCAAGGCTTGGTGAATGAGTTTGGGAGATTGTGTATGACGCGGAATCTAAAGGTGAATGCAGGGAAAAGTAAAGTTATGGTCTTCGAGAGAAATGGAGCCACTGAATGTACAGTGAAACTGGGTGAGAAGGAAATGGAAAATGTGAGTACGTTTAAGTATATGGACAATGAGTAAGGATGGAAGTTTAAAGGGTGAAGTGCTTGAAAGGGTTCAACAAAGAAGAAAGGCTGTTGGTTCTTTGAAAGCAGTGATATGGAACAGGGAAGTGAGCATAGAAATAAAGCGTCATCGCAGCTCAGTATTGTGATACCAACCCTAACTTATGGAAGTGAAGCTTGGACCTTGTTGGAAGGATACAAGTCAAGAGTGAGAGTAGTGGAGATGAGTTGAGAGGAGCATGTGGAGCTGCGTGAAGAGACAGACTGACAAAGGAGGAAGTGAAAGAGCATTGTTGTGTGCATGTGGATGTGACAGAAGGCGTTCGGAGAAATATATTGAGGAGGTTTGGCCATATGGAGAGGATGGAGCGTGAGAGACTGACGAGGAAAGTGTATGCGAGTTAGGTCTAGGGGGGGTAGAGGGTTGGGGAGGGTAAGGATGAGATGAAGGGATGGAGCAGAAAGGCATAGGAAAGACGGGTGTGTGAGCTGGGAGCAGTGCAGTGAAATGGCTTTGGACAGGGCGACGTGGAGGCGATTTTTTTGGTGGCCACCTTTTACGGGAGTGAGGCGTCTGCCAATAGATAGGTAGATAAACAGACTCTCAGTTCTGCCACTGCACGCATGTTCAGTACTTATAATCTCACTATTTCTTCTTTCTCCTTTCACCTCAGCATTTCACTTGGAATCACCTGGTTTCTCAACAACCATCGCTAAACTTTTATCTCCATATAGTTTTGTGCACTGCACACACACAGCGACAAAACTCTGCATCATTATTCCAAACTCTTGTACGCCATTTTTAAGCAGCACTGTGTTATCTGTATACATCCAATATGAAATCCTTCATCCTTCACCGTTGATTACTAACGTCATGCCTCTCTCCTTTATGTGTTCTTTATATATATATATATATATATATATAGATAGATAGATAGATAGATATATATATATATATATATATATATATATATATATATATATAAAATGAATCGCCTTGGGAACAGCACACAACATTGTCTCCTGCCAATACTGATCTTGAGCTATTCACATAGATGTTCACTAACCCTTACACACGTTTCACTACATTTATAAAAGCTCTTAACAGCACACCTTTTACCATCTCCATCATACATACGAAGAGCCTTCCTCAATCATCCTCTATTTACCATGCATTATACATTTTTCAGATCCATAAATGCCATAAATACATTACAGTCCTTCCGAAAAGCCTTCTTCATCTTCTGTATCGTTGTAAATATCTATATCACGCATCTTCTACCATTCCTAGAACCACCCTATTCGTCACCAGTCAGGCATTCTGGTGCACTATTGTTCTTACTTTCTCTGTGATTCTTTGATATTTCTTTAATATACCTGTCTTACAGCACTCAAGACACCACGATAATATTTGCACTCTTTTCGCTCGCCTTTGGTCTCGCACAGGGTTTATTATAATTTTATTATCGACTCTACTCGTACAGTTTCACTTGTACATAACTATTTCCTACAAATATAAAACACTTCCTTGGGGCTCAGATACGAGTAAATATGTGTGTGTGGATAAGTAAATTGGGAGTGTGACATCCTGTCTCGGCTACTTCCTTTCTTTGGGGGAAGCAGCCAAGTTATATAGATATATATAAAAAAAAAAATCATTTCACTCTATCTCCACTACACTTATTTATCTCCGAACACACCTCATTAGCATCTGTTGCTTTCCCATTCTTCAGCCACAACATAGAATTCTTCACTTTTCTTCCAGTTCATGTTTACAGAAATTACATTTCTTCACCACACACACACACACACACACACACACACACACACACACACACACACACACGGCTAGTGGTATATATTATATATATGTATATATATGTATATATGCATATATATATATGTATATATATGTATATATGCATATATTTATATATATATAAATAAATATATATTTATATATATAAATAAATATATATTTATAATTATAAATAAATATATATTTATATATATAAATAAATATATATTTATATATATATAAATAAATATACATATTTATATATATATAAATAAATATATATTTATTTATATATAAATAAATAAATATATATTTATATATATATAAATAAAAATATATATTTATCTATATATAAATAAATATATATTTATATATATATAAATAAAAATATAATATTTATCTATCTATATATAAATAAATATATATTTATATATATATAAATAAAAATATATATTTATCTATATATAAATAAATATATATTTATATATATATAAATAAAAATATATATTTATCTATCTATATATAATAATATATATATTTATTTATATATATAAATAAAAATATATATTTATCTATATATAAATAAATATATATTTATATATATATAAATAAAAATATATATTTATCTATATATAAATAAATATATATTTATATATATAAATAAAAATATATATTTATCTATATATAAATAAATATATATATATATAAATATAAATAAAAATATATATTTATCTATATATAAATAAATATATATAAATATATATATAAATAATAAATATATATTTATCTATATATAAATAAATATATATTTATATATATATAAATAAAAATATATATTAATCTATATATAGATAAATATATATTTATATATATATATAAATAAAAATATATATTTATCTATATATAAATAAATATATATTTATATATATATAAATAAAAATATATATTTATCTCTATATAAATAAATATATATTTATATATATATAAATAAAAATATATATATTTATCTATATGTAAATAAATATATATTTATTTATATATATAAATAAAAATATATATATTATCTATATGTAAATAAATATATATTTATATATATATAAATAAAAATATATATATTTATCTATATGTAAATAAATATATATTTATATATATATATAAATAAAAATATATATTTATCTATGTATGTAAATAAATATATATTTATATTTATATATAAATAAAAATATATATTTATCTATAATAAATAAATATATATTTATATATATATAAATAAAAATATATATTTATCTATATGTAAATAAATATATATTTATATATATATATAAATAAAAAATATATATTTATCTATATGTAAATAAATATATATTTATATATATATAAATAAAAATATATATTTATCTATATGTAAATAATAATATATATTTATATATATATATAAATAAA
>NC_137003.1:27007501-27032501 GCF_032717465.1 Coenobita brevimanus
GCATCCCACCAACGTTAGCTATGTATAATTCATTTCCTCATCTTATCATAATAATTCTTCACTTGTATTTTATTAGACATGGTGTTTTACTTTGTTTTTTTACTTTAGTTTTCGTATTTTTATCATAGACATGGTGTTTACTTTGATTTTATTGTATTTTCTATAGGTTTGAAAATGACAAACGAGTTGTCGAAACGTCACCAATTTATTAAAGATGTTCCTGATTACGTTGGTGTTTATCTTTCATATTGAGACTACGCTTCCCCCATGGTGAATCTATTGCATCTGTATTAACAAAGACGTTATGGACCTCCAACGCTACAGGCCTACCGAGCAGCTGAACGGCTCGACTTCAAGGTCGAAGAAAGTCCAGCTGGACTTAGATTTCTCTCACCATTCGTGAACAAACATGACCTCACCCCTACTTTTCTTAATTTTAAAGTTCCCAATGCCCACATAAGGTCGTCAAGACTCTACAAGAAGTTGCCAAAGACGTATTCTTACATACGAGGTGAAAGAGTAAACAACGTCTACTTAGGGTTCATAAAAACAAATTAACATATTCATTATCTTCAATGAAAAAATCTGTATCATTTTTTGACTTTACCCATTTGACTAATCTTATAGAGAGAACTAATGGGAACTCTATATCTCGTGTTAAATTCACTCAGCAACGTAAATTACGGACATTAGGATTTGTTAACCCCGACAGTGTACCCCATGATAAAGTGATTTTTAATTATTCTAGTAGACAGCTGACTAGTGCAGAAAAATCCATTTTGTGTCAGGGTTTAAAGTATGCCATTCACACCCCGAAGCCCAGGTTCCTCCCTGATTTTCCTGGATTTGTACGATTTTTTAAGAACTTGTCTGCTCATTCTTTTTATCAAGGTAGTGGTAGAACTTATGATTTTTTAAAGAATAGCTTGAAGCACATTGCTTTTACTAGTTTTTATTCTTCAAATTATTCTTGCAGTAATGTCACACGAGAGCAAATTAATGTGTTGAAAAGTTTAAAAGATGATGATTCCATTATCATAACTAAACCAGACAAAGGAAATGGTGTCGTAATTCTGGACATGACTGATTATCTGTGTAAAATGTCTGAAATTCTTAATGATGGTTCAAAGTTCAAAATCGTAAATGATGATGAATTTTCTTTGACCCTGAAACGTGAAGATCAAGTAAACAATTTCCTAAGGAAGCTGAAGTCTGATGGAGTAATTAGTAATGAAGTGTACTCAAAATTATACGTATCTGGCGCTACACCAGGAGTCATGTATGGGCTCCCTAAAGTACATAAACAGAACTGTCCAGTCAGACCCATTCTCTCTGCCATTGGGACTGTTAGCTATAACATATCTAAATTTCTTGTACCTATGGTTACCCCCATCACTAAAAATTGCTATACGGTTAAAGATTCATTTACTTTCGCTAAGGAGATTTGTAACTACGATGTTGACCACTGTACTATGGCTTCTTTCGATGTAAAGTCCCTGTTCACTAATATTTCTCTTTATGAAACTATAGACATTTGCACCAAACAAGTATTTAAACACGAGAAAATAATAGATGGATTTAATATGAACCAGTTCCGTAAATTACTGTCACTCGCTTCTAAAGATTGTCTTTTCCTTTTCAAAGGAAAATCTTATAAGCAAATTGATGGAGTGGCGATGAGGAATCCCCTAGGTCCTTGCTTAGCAAACGCATTTTTGTGTTACCATGAGACAAACTGGCTACAGCAACGCCCCTCCCATTTCAAACCTCTCCTCTACCGTAGATATATCGACGATACATTTTTATTGTTTAGTTTTCCAGACCACATCCCTCTTTTTCTAAACTATTTAAACTCGAGGCATCCTAACATTCATTTCACTTCTGATATTGAAGAAAACAACCAACTTCCCTTTCTTGATATACTAGTCCAAAAAACTACTAATTCCTTCATCACTTCAGTATACCGCAAATCCACTTTCACAGGATTAACCATGAAATTCAACTCAGCAATCCCAATTCAGTTTAAACGCAATTTTGTGTCGACCCTGCTGACCAGAGCTTATAATATTTGTTCATCCTATTCTGCTTTACACTCGGAATTGAGTTTTCTTACGAAAACATTGTTCCTCTAATGAGTTTTCCCAATGACTTTCACACAAACCCATATGGGAAGACAACTAAATAAGATCCGTAACCCACCTACTCCTAAACTCACAGCAAACAAATCACCTGTATATTGTATCTTGCCATTTTTAGGTCCAAAAAGTTTTTCCATACGTAATAATATATCGAGTTTAGTTAGGGAATTTTCCCCTCAAGTATGTCTTAGAACAATTTTCAAACCCAGCAACACCATTGGACAATGGTTCAAACATAAAGACCGAATCCCTGACGCTCTGCAATCGTCTGTTGTCTATAATTATAACTGTAGTCGCTGTAATGCGTCTTATATTGGACAGACAAAGAGGCAATTACGAGTAAGAATTGCAGAACATCGGGGACGGTCATATAGAACCGGTCTACCTATGGCTAAGCCACCTTTCTCTGCTATCCGAAATTGCTGTGAAGCCTTAGGCCATCCCATAAGCGAATCTGATTTTTCAGTTGTCCACGCTTGTCGTGACGAGGTAACACGCCTCCTGGCTGAATCAATCCTCACTCACCACCTACAGCCCACACTGGGCACACATGACTGCTCCAAGCCCCTTCTCTGTTTTTAAGGTTTGACTTATGTATTGTCTTATTACATGTATTTCTGTTTAAATTTTCCTTGTACTTAGTAGCATCCCACCAACGTTAGCTATGTATAATTCATTTCCTCATCTTATCATAATAATTCTTCACTTGTATTTTATTAGACATGGTGTTTTACTTTGGTTTTTTACTTTAGTTTTCGTATTTTTATCATAGACATGGTGTTTACTTTGATTTTATTGTATTTTCTATAGGTTTGAAAATGACAAACGAGTTGTCGAAACGTCACCAATTTATTAAAGATGTTCCTGATTACGTTGGTGTTTATCTTCATATTGAGACTACGCTTCCCCCATGGTGAATCTATTGCATCTGTATATATATATATATATATATATATATATATATATATATATACATATATATATATATATATATATATATATATATATATATATATATATATATAATTCTCACGTTGTTCATCATATAAACTGTTTCAGTGTTATATGCGGGGCATATCTTACAGTGACTGCCCGTCTGCCACTCACTAACGATTATCAGACTCTTAGTTTTTCGCTCCCCCAGATTTTTGCTGCTTTAATGAAGTCACACCGCACCACACTCCATCCCAACCCACCTGACACTGTACCAACAAACTCAGTGTACCTCGCCACACCAACCACTCACACCCTACCAAAAGAATTACCTCACCCTACCACAGGAATCACACTACAGGTATACCAACAGAATCACCACACCTCACCACACTACGGCTTACTTTATACCAAGAAAATTACTATACCACACCATATCCCACCACACCACACCAGGGACATATGCTGAAATACCCTTTATTGTCCCGAATCTATGACTTTTGTAGCTGTTACCATTCTGACGAAGTTTTACAATCCACGGTATCTTATTCTTACTCGCTCTAAGGCAGTGTTTAAAAGCTTAGGATGATACAAATTCTTCAGAGGCAGATCCTCTTTCCAAACGTTAGAATTTACTGACCATGTCACAGATGTGGTAGCAGGAATAACAGTAGCAGTGTATGCTAATGAAGGAGTTCAGCAGGAACAACACCAAACACAACACGAAGCTTTACTACCTGTCCAAGTTAATGGCTCAATAACTCAAAAACTGTACTATGAGATCCTTCCCTGTATCATGTGTAAAAAAAAAACGTAATTTTGACCTGTATCCTTTATCAGCCACCTATCGCCTTCGAAAGTACTGAGAGGAAATGAAGCAAAATGGGATAAATAACTAGCATATAGAGTAAGCTTCCATTGCTCACATACGAACCATATTTCGTGTTATGTTCTGTGTCTCTCAGCGACTTTATTTTTCTTATGATCAAAGAAATGTGTCAGCGAAATTCGTCACATCCCCAAAAGAAAAAGTGCAAACTTGTTCATTTGGAGGTGACTGGAGGCAATATTTTAAATCCAGGATCTGCATCTGTTCAACGCCTTTTCACTTAGCATCAGAAATTTCATCACTGACATAGACTACTTTCGAATATCAAAGTATGAGACATGCAAAAGCCAATACACCTTTAGAGAGTAAAAATGTAAAAAGTTCATTCATCCTTTAATCCGCCAAGTGCCGGAGCCATACATGTACGGTGGTGCCTATATCTGCGGACAGTGCCGGAGCTGTACATGTACAGCCAGCATTTGCAATCTGCAAAAAAATTTTCTAATTTGGTGAGAGATGCCTGACATGGACATGGATGCACCCTTCCTGCAACTGTTGACAATTCCTATATCATCTATATGCCTAACAAGAGTGTCCTTGGCTCGAATAGCATAGCTACCAATGACGAAAACGAAGATCTCCTACCTCAACTCAGTCCGTGTCGGGGGCGGCCGATAAATCTATGGAAGTTTTCAGCAGCCTGGTCAGGGAAAATCGACCTCAAAATCGACCTTAATGGCTTCTGTGAGTACTTTTATGGTTGTTCCCCACGTTTTCTCATCATTTTTAACCTATCTAGCAACAAAAAAAAAAAAAAAAGTACAGTCGAAAACTGGCTGGCACCACTGCTCCATGAAAGTCCAAAGTCTGCTGGCACACAGTGGTTAAAGAGAAGGTTTGAAATGTTCTTAGCCCATTTTCATATAAATAGTGTTGGTAGTGGCCAGCGAACCCAACACCCGAATCTGAACACACACACACACACACAAGAGACACCAAGGAGTGCAGACACAGGCCGACAGTGCTCCATACTGAGCCAGCATGGCCAGTGGCTTTACCTAAAATAGTATCTTTATATGAGTCAAGCTTTGTACCAGGTTAGACTAAATGGTTTTTTATTATTAAAGAAAAAATAAGAAGAAGTTTAAACAAGACTTGTTCAAACAGAAAAGAGAACCGAATAGCGAAAGAATGTGCTCAATCAGCTGATTGTTTGTTTAGACTACAACTGTCCCAGGGAATGTAAGTACTCTGTGCTTTTAGTATTGCAAAATGGCCACATACTTTAGTAAAGCATTTTTGGAAAAGAAAAGGGATAAAGGTAGAAAGCAGGATGATGATTTCTACCAAGAAATGGTTGAAATGGAGACTAATAATAAACTGGTAGAGCGTGTACACAGACTGGAGATGGCCTTCCAGAATGAAATTGATGAAATACAGAAGCAGATGCACTTGCAAATGGAAGAAATAGAAAAACTAGGAAGGGAGGTCAACAAGAAAGACACAACCATATATGAACTAACAGTGGAATTAAGTACACTTAGGAGGAAAATGAGTGAAATGGCATGTACAGTAATCAACCATGAGAGTATTATGGAAGAGTTCAAAAATGATACAGAGACAATTAGGCAAGTAAGCAGTCTGCTAGACCAGAACAGTGATATTGAGGAGAAGATAACACAGGTGAATGAAGCTGTGGAAAGCTATAAAAATGATGTGGAAACCACGTATGCTGAAATGGTGAAAGTAAAGAAAGACTTAGAAACAAGGGTGGAAGAAAAAGGCATTAAAAAGGAAGTGAAAAGAATAACCCAAAACAATCCAAAGTTAGTCAGAGATTCAGTAGATATCAACAAATCTATAGTAATCACTGGTATAGAAGAGGAAGAAGTAAAAAACAAGATCTCAAGAGACAATAAGGAGGTGGCAAATGTAATGAGTCTATTGAAAGAAGTATCAGAGGAAATCTGTAGTAAAGACATAGAGGAACACAAAAGGTTAGGGAAATACGAGAAAAGCAAGTCAAGACCTCTAAAGGTAACTTTCCAGAGTGTAAACACCGTGGAGGAGATACTAAAAAATGCAAAGAATCTTATGGAAAACGAGGAGTTCAAAAATGGATGGATAAAAAGATGCCTAACACAAGAGGAACTGGAATTACTGAAAGAGAAGAGGGAAGAAGCAAAAACAAAAAATGAGGGAAGATCAGAAGAGAACACATTTTTTTACAAAGTAATAGGATTGCAGGTACGAAAGTGGTACATAAACAGGAGGGAATAAAAAGGAGGAAGGTAGAAGAACCATGTCATGACAAGTATATAAACAAGCTGATTACCTTGATGTACTCAAATGTGGATGGAATGGTATCTAAATTATTAGAGATGAATGATTATGTCAGAGAAAATGAACCACATATAATATGCCTAACTGAAATGAAAATTAACACCCAGGATATCAAATGACATACTAAACTTAGAGGAATATAATATATGGAGAAGAGATAGAAACTTACAAAAAGGAGGAGGAATTATAATATCAACTAATAAAAATCTAAAAGTCAGTGAAATAAAACTAGGTATACCCTCACAAGTAGAACTGATTACAGTAGAGGTCAACACATCTGAAGGGAAAGTAATTAAAAGAGATGACATGATAATGCTATGTAAATTCATATCAGGGAAGGAGAAAATAGACATAAATGATTACTTAACATATGTGGAAGCATCAGCAAGAGGACACTGCAAAAAACTGCATAAGAAGAGAGGTGATAAAGACGTGAGGAAATTCAGTTTCCCAAACAGAGCAATTGATCAGTGGAATGCACTACCGAATGAAATAGTATGTGCCAAAAATATTCACAAATTTAAGGATATGTACAACAAATATGGTTTAAGACACGGGACAGTACGACCTTGACTCATTCCTGTAAAGATGCAATTAGGTAAGAACACACACACACACACACACACACACACACACACACACACTACACTACACCGCTCGCTGGTGCAGTGGTAACGTTCTCGCTTGCCAACTGGTGGACGGGAGTTCGAGCCTCGCTCAGGTTGCGAAAAGTTTCACTGACGAAATGGGTAATTACTGTCCCCCTTGAGCAAGGGGACGGGTGTGTGCGTGTGTGAAGGTCACAGCCTTGCCCTTAGATCGGACTATATGAGCTCTCAGCTCCCTTCCGGGAGGGTAAAAGCTGGCGATCACGACCATCAAGTGATCCTGACCGACCCGGTGAATTACACACACACACACACAGACACACACACACACACACACACATTTTGTATAGATTTACTAACGTGAGAAACGTTTGCAAATTTGTAAATGTTTATTCGTACACATAGAGTTGTGTGAATTTTGAGGTACGTTATTTGCATAATCTGGAGTGTGAAAACTTCTTCAGTTTCGGTGATGCTGGAGTGGATGCGAAGCCATAATTACTGGCAATACTGTTATTACTTTCTTGTGCTATTCTGTTTTCTTTTCCTCAGTTAAAATAGATTATTTTCATAATGTGTCCCACTGTGGATAGAGGATTAGAGGACTCTTCCCTCAAGCGAGGAAGCCCCAATATGCCAAAAACGTTCAGGCCACCAATTCAGGATTAATAACCAATGTCAGTTTTGATTAAAGGCCATGCTGTATCACTCAGGTTGGTGCATTGGTTTTACCGCAGATCCTTTTTCTACTCCACAGCTCGATGTGGGTGAGTAAAAAACGACTTGTCTCGAGAAGGATGAGGAGGAAAAGGATTAACTACTTATGGAAAGCTTCGGTACAGAAAATATTTTTTACAAATAGCTACGGTAATGTTTTGTGGAGTAATGTGGTTATTTACTCGCATAGTACTTACGAGATGTGTTGTGATATTCCGCGTTCCATAATATTCTGCTGTACAATAGGGCTACACAGTTTTGTTATGCATGTTGAGGCGTGTTGCTGGGTCTCCTTTGAAAATGTGTTCGCCAGACTGATGCGTGTCCCCGCCTTGAGTTGAAACAGTGTCATTTCAAACAAAAGACGATCTCTGACTAGTTATCTTCATCCGTCAGCTCTAAATTTTTAATAAAAACACATGCATTATCAATATAAATGGTATTTCCTTCATCCCTCGGCTGGAAGATTCTCTCTCTCTCTCTCTCTCTCTCTCTCTCTCTCTCCCTCTCTCTCTTTCCCTCAACTGGGGCCTTACCTTTTCACTGGAATACAGTCAACAAAACCTTCATCCTATGTGCACCCTAACCCACTATTGCAGTAGTCTCTCATCTCATGCCTTATATACAACTGGCTTTCCCGGCGTCGATCAATCTATGTGTGTGTGTGTGTGTGTGTGTGTGTGTGTGTGTGTGTGTGTGTTGAACTCACATAGACACTTTCATATGTCTCAGGTGTATTATTTTGATGCCTATGTCTCTTATGCGAGAGATCGGTTTTGTATTCACTGATGTGAAGATTCGGGAGCTATTAAATTAAAAATACCCTACAGTATGGATCATAAACAAATATTCGGTTTTATTTTCTTATGACACGTAGATGTATTATAATCATCAACTTCATTTCCTGTGGCACCCCACGCATGCACTGGGCCTCGATGAACTCTGTCTATTAATATTTGTCTCCTGCCATCTCCTTCAGGGCCCACCAACACTCCTCTCCTGCTTCTCTTTTCATTGTCCTCAGCCAAGTTTCCCTTGGCCTACATCTGCCTCTTCTTCCTCTAGCAGTCCACTCTGGCACATCCTGTATTAAATTGCCTTCTTTTCTATATATGTGGACCAGCCATTTCCAGCGAGACAGTCTCACATATTCATCAGCTGGTTCCACTCTTGTCATATCCCTTACTCTTTCATTTGTAACTCTGTCTTGCCACATTACTCCAAGAATCCTTCTCAGTATTTTATTCTCAAATCCTAATACTTTCTGATCTGTTGCATTTGTACTGTACCATGACTCATGCCCATAAATTAAAATTGGTTTAACCATGGACTTGTAAATTTTTACTTTTGTATGTACCGAAAGCATATTATTATTCCACACAGTTTTGAACATTCCATCAGCTCGCCAAGCCTGTTTAATCGTCTCCTCAATTTCATTGTTTAATGATCCTCTAGATGATACAATCGTTCCCAGATATTAAAAATTTTCCACATTCTTCACTTCATTATTTCCAATTACACAATCGATTTGCTTCTCCACGTTCATATTAATAATTTCAGTCATTCCACAATTTATTACCGATCCCACCTTTTCTCCTTCCTCCACCAGACAGTCAAGCACTCTCTGCATCTCATAAATACTTCTGCAAATCAGTACATCATCATAGTCCAAATCCATCAGCCTCTTATTTTCTTTCCAGCTAATTCCAGCACCTGTTCTCCTTACAACCTTTCTCGTAACACTATCCATAACCAAAACAAACAACAAAGGCGAAAGAACTCCTCCTTGAACAATTCTTGACCTAACTTCAAATAGATCACTCATAGAATCACCCACCATTACCTTACAAAAAGTACCTTCATGCGGGCTTCAAATAATATTTCCAAACTTTTCAGGTATACCATAGAATCTCATAATTCTCAACATACTGTAGCTCCACGTGAAACACTATCAAACGCCTTTTCAAAATCCATAAAACACATACGAAGTGGCATTTTCATCTCATTAGCTTGTTGCATTAGATGCCTTACAATAAAAATCTGATCATTACAACCTCAACCTTTTCTAAATCCCACTTGTTCTTCTCTTAAAATTTTATCGATTACTGGTTCTGTTCTGTTCAACAAAATTTTGGAAAAGACTTTTGCAACTACAGGTGTAAAAGTTAACCCCCTTCAATTTCCACACAACCTTATATTCTCCATTTTTTGGTATTTTTATAATTACTCCACTTTTCCAGTCTTCAGGAATTCCACCATTATCCCAAGTCACATTAAAAAATTTCAAAAGCGCATTCATCAGCTCATCATTATCCACCTTAAGCATTTCAGGAAATATTCCATCCTCTCCTGGGGTCTTAAAATTCTTTAATTCCTTTATAGATTTTGCTACCTCTCCCAAGGTTATATCCCCTGTTTCTATCTGCAAATCTCTCACGGCTGGCAAAATATCCTCTTTAGCTGGGATTGGTCTATTTAGAACAGATTCAAAATGCTCTTTCCACCTTCCTTTTATACCCAGATCTTTAGTCATCAAGTTACCATTTCTGTCTTGTGCAGGCATTTCCTTCCTTCTCTTCTCTGTCCCAGTTAAGTCCTTTATGGCCTGATACGCTGCTCTTGTGCTCTGACCGTTATTTTTACTTAACTTAATTTCTGTCTCTGTTGTCTTTTTACCATATGGGCTCCTCTTATCACTTCTAATGAGTCATTTTAATTCAGAATGTAGAGTCCAGTACTTTGCTCTAAGTACTTCAACTACCTGGCCATCAACATGTTGTTCTTCACTTCTTAACTTCGCCTCTTTCCTTTTCTGAATTGCATTCCATGTTTCATCTGACATCCCCTTTTTCCTTCTGGCTTTTCAGTTTTTCTTAATAGTAACCTTAGTATTCTCATGCAAAACCTCTTTTACCATTCTCCACATTATGATTAATATCATTGTCTTCAGATTCCATCAAAGTCTACAAGATTAGAAACCTGTTCCTACATTCCTAACGAAACTTTTCCTTCGTGTTCTCATCATTTATCAGCTCATCATAATCATATTTATTACCTCCTGTACATATACCATTAACGTTTCTCTTAAGTTCTATTTTAATCTTTGATACAACCAATTGATGATCACTACCTAGGCCTATATCTACCCCTTTCCCTACGCAAACATTTTGAAAATAACTCATATGCCTTCTGCTAATTTCAGTGTAGTCAATCTGATTACAATATTTACCAATTGATGAAATTCAAGTAGTGTTATGTATTATTCTAAGCTCAAAGATAGTTCCCCCAATCGTAAGGTCATTTGCCATATAAAAGTTTCCAAATCGCACCTCATTTTCATTTCTTATACCAACACCCTCCTTACCCATGCAATCTTCAAAGCGATCCCTACTACTACCAACAATCGCACTGACCCTTCATTAATCCTGTGGGGTATTCAAACGTGGTTAGTCAGGTGGGGTGTTACAACACCCTAATACAAAAATACATGTAGTGTTACTAACATGTAAAATATATTCATACTGCCACTTCAGCATATCACTGCAATCACTAAGGAAAATATTGAATGCCTTGTAGGTGGTGCTTATTAATTTATAATAATAAACTACAATAAATCATAATATCAGTAAAAAAATAGCAAATGGACTCATATCTCATTTGTCAGGCAAACACACACAGGGAAATACATTTTGTGATTTATAAAATCAGTATAATGATAAACAAGATGCAAAAATAAGATAAAAAAAACAATCTATATCACAATATGATCTAAATGGTTAGTTTGATGGGGTGACTGGACACCCCATGAGGGGAGGGGAAGTGCCCCTCTCTCTCACTACAGCAGAGGCAGGACTAAACCAATTCTCATGCTCCCTCCCCTCACTGAATCAGGAGAGTACTGGAATGCAGAGAAATCGAATTACCGGCTAGGAAGTGTGAGCTTAAAAAAAAAAAAATATCGGGGTACCAAAACACCCCACCTGACTAAGGAAGCGGTAAAATCACCAATGCAAACTAACACATCCTTTCTTACCAATCTGTTCACTAAATCCTGCAGCTTCTCATAAAAGTCATCCTTCATTTCATCAGCAGCCTTATTTGTTGGAGCGTACCCGACCACCATACTGATATTATCATGGTCATATTTTAAACGAGCATAAAGCAAGTGCTCATTAATTGGCTCAAACTCACATAGTGCCTTGCAAGCATCTCTGCTCAACAGTAAGCCTACTCCTTGGTAATGATTTCCATCACTCCTACCAGAAACCAACATAGTAATACCATCTTCCAAATTCATTTTATCAACTCCAATCAACCTCATTTCTGTAAGAGCACAAATATCTATATTGTATTCCTTGAACATTGAAATAAGGTCGTCCATTTTACCAGCCTGACTGAGAGTTCAAACATTCCAATTTCCTATTCCTATGGTTCATTTTTGATGTATTAACTTATTCCTACACTTTGGGATTCTTAGCACCCCCTGCCCACTTAAGGGCTGCACGGAACTGAGGGCCATTGCTTCAGAGCCAGAGTTCATCAAGATTTCTTAGGCATAAAAATATTTTACCCTGGAGCCAATGCCAGTGGCTCACAGGAACCAGACAGTGGAGAGAGGAAATTACCTAAAATAAAATAAAATGGTGAGAGTTAGGACAGACAAAGCACAAGGAAGAGAGAGCAAAAAGAATGTAAATGAAGTGTCCCTTTTAGTCGCCCCTTACGACAAGCAGTGAATACTGGGGAAGTATTCTGTCCCACCTTTCTCAGGGGTAAATTAAGGTTAGGTTAATTTATGCTGCGGTTAGGTTAGCCTGGGATAATCTAGGTTAAGCTTAGCTTATGTCAGGCTACGTTAGTTAGGTTAGGTTAGCTTATACCGTTTTATATGAATGCTTAACAAAATTTAGCCTTCATATAAATTAATCTAACTTAACCTAACCTAACTAACCTAGCCTAGCCTAACCTAACCTTAACGTAGCCTAGATTATCCCAGCCTAACCTAACCGCAGCCTAAATTAACCTAATTTAATTAACCCACCCTAATTTAAACTCATTTCATGAATTCCCTAGGGATTTCGTGAAATCACTGTTTAACCAAATTCCCTCTAAAACACACACACACACACACACACACACACACACACACATATATATATATATATATATATATATATATATATATATATATATATATATATATATATATATATATATATATATATATATATATATATATATATATATATATATGTATATATATATATATATATATATATATATATATATATATATATATATATATATATATATATATATATATATATATAAAACCAAAGCCAAGAAGTATTCAGAAAAGACACTTGAGCTTATGAAAAAAAAAAAGGAAATGAAAGTAAAAACAAAGATAAAATAGAAAGAGCGGAATTAAATAAGCTTATCAACAAAAGACAAAGAGAAGAAAAAAGAAAGAGAAACATGGATTAAATCAAAGAAATCATCAAAAAAGGAAAAAGTCTGAAACAGGTCCGAAGTAAAATGGCACTTGGAAAGCAACAAATTACATCACTAAAAGACAAAAACGGTGAAATCATTAAATGCAGAGATAAGATATTCAAGAGAGTTGCAGAATTTTACAAAGAACTGTATGCATCAAAGACAGTAGTACCAATAGCTAACTTTTCAGTTGACACAAGTGAAATACTTCAGGTAACACCAGACGAAGTAAATATTTCTCTTAAAAATATGAAAAGACGGAAGGCTCCGGGAGAAGATGGAATAGTAGCAGATTTACTGTTGGATGCAGGAGCAGAAGTACAAAATAGGCTTGCTCACTTATTTACCCAATGTATAAAACAGAAGAAAATACCCAAAACATGGTGTAATGCAATAGTTATTCTACTTTATAAAAAAAGGTGACTCAAAAGACCTTAGTAACTATAGACCCATTAGCTTGCTATCAGTCATTTACAAACTTTTCACTAAAGTCCTTAAAAACAGAATAGCTACAAATTTGGAGGAAAACCAACCTCGTGAACAGGCAAGATTCCGAAGCGGGTACTCGACTACTGATCATCTACACACAATGAATCAGCTAATTGAGAACACTACAGAATATAATAAACCACTGTGCTTAGGTTTTGTTGATTACGAAAAGGCTTTCGACTCAGTGATGCACATAGCAATTATAAATTCATTGCGAGAACAAGGAGTGAATGAGAACATTGTAAAACTGGCTCGAAAACATATATAAAGAGGGAACTGCTACAGTTAAATTACATAAGGACTCAGAGAAAATTAAGAATGAGAAGGACGTGCGTCAGGGAAATACAATTTCACCAAAGTTATTTACAGCATGCCTAGAAAGTATTTTCAGAAAGCTAGACTGGGAAACAAAGGAATGAACATTGATGAAGAAAAGCTAAACCATTTAAGATTTGCAGATGACATTGTCCTAATCTCAGAAGCAGCAGAGACATTGGCAAGAAATGTTAAATGACCTAAAGAGAAAGTATCGAAGTAGGGCTAAAGATGAACCGGAGTAAAACTAAAGTAATGTTTAATCCTCAAACACGAAAGAGCGTCATCAGAATAAGTGGAGAAATTCTTGAGGAAGTCGAGGAGTACAATTACCTGGGACAAATACTATAATGAACGAAAAATAATGATAGCGAAATAAAAAGACGCATTACAATTGGATGGAAAGCTTTCGGTAAACATAGAGACATTATGAAAAGTAGCTTGCCAGTTTGTATGAAACGAAAACTATATAACGAATGTATAATTCCAGCTGTGACGTATGGTTGTGAGGCTTGGAAACTAACATAATCGATGGAAAATAAATTAATTCGTTCTTAGAGAGCAATGGAAAGGTCAATGCTGGGAATATCTTTAAGAGACAGGAAAAGATCAACTTGGGTGAGAGAGCAGACTAAAGTCAAAGATATTATAGAAGTTATAATAGAACAGAAATGGAGGTGGGCAAGCCATTTAGCAAGAATAAGGAATAATCGATGGAGCAAGAGGTTGGCTGACTAGACACCAAGAGATTGTAAACGTAGCAGAAAAAGGTCAGACAAGAGGTGGAGGGATGAGATAGAGAAAATTGCAGGAAAACGTGGCAAAGATTGGCTCAGTCAAGGAATTCGTGGAGAAGGTTGGGGGGTTTATGCCAGGTAGGGGGACCACTGATGCCATATTCATTGTTCGACAGCTTCAGGAAAAATATATTGGTAGGAGAAGGGATCTTTATATTGTTTTTTTTTATTTCGAAAACGCCTTTGACAGAGTCCCTAGAGAGGTGGTGAAGTGGGCAATGAGATAGCTTGGCTTGGAGGAGTGGCTGATTAGGGTGGTTATGGCTATGTATGTGGGTGTCACACCCAGGTAAGAGTGAATGGAGATTTGAGTGATGGGTTTTCCGTGAACGTTGGTGTACATCAGGGGTCAGTTTTGAGTCCCATGTTGTTTATCATGGTACTTGAAGCCCTTTCACGTGACTTTAGAAACGGACTCCCGTGGTAGTTGTTGTATGCTGATGATTTGGTGTTGATTGCAGAGAATGGAAGGGAGGCGGAGGAAAGGTTTAGGAAGTGGAGAGATGGTATGGGGCACAAGGGCTTAAGGGTAAATGTAGATAAAACAAAAGTGATGATATCTAGGGTTGGTTGCGGTACTGTCAAAGACGAAGGAGAGTGTCCATGTGTGGTTTGCCACAAGGGCGTGGGAAGTAATTCCATCTTGTGCGGTTTGTGATTAATGGGTGCATAAGAGATGTAGTGGTATCAGAGGTAGCCTGTGAGATAATGCTGATTTGATGTGTACAGCGTGTCGGGGAGAGCAGGTGGAGATTGTCAGGCGTGAAAGAATTGAACCTGCTGGTGAATCTCTTGAGTGTGTGGAAGAGTTTTGTTATTTGGGAGACAAGTTGTGTGCTGGAGGTGGGGCTGGAGCTAGCTCTGTGGCTAGGGTGAGAAGTGGGTGGAAGAAGTTCAGGGAGCTCTTGCCTGTCCTGACACTGAGAGGACTCTCCCTACGTGCTAAGGGGTCTATGTATGCAGCATGTGTTAGGAGTGTAATGCTGTATGGTAGTGAGACCTGGGCAGTGAAAAAGGAAGATATTCACCGGCTCAGACGTACAGAAATAACAATGATTAGGTGGATGTGTAGTGCGTCCCTGTGTCCAAGGTCTAGGGGGGCTGGGTTCACGATGGAAGAGTTGAGAGGTAGGATGGGACTGGAGTGTATTGGTGTTGTGATGAGGAGAGGTAGATTGAGGTGGTTTGAACATATGGAGAGGATGGGGGATGATAATTGGGTGAGGAAGGTGAGAAGTGTTAATATTAGGGGTGGGATTACGAGGGGTAGACCGAGAAAGACGTGGGACGAGGTCATTAAGTGTGACCTCAGGGTTAGGGGACTGAACAGGGAGGCTGCAATGGATCGTGCAGCATGAAGAGCCGCCATTAGGTGACCAAGGCCGACGCATGCAAGCATGTTGGAGCCTTTAAAAAAGACACGATATATATATATACATATATATATATATATATATATATATATATATATATATATATATATATATATATATATATATATATATATATATATACATACTTCTCACATTGTCCATCAAATAAACCGTTTCAAAATTATATGCGGGTCATTTCTTATGGTGACTGTCCGTCTGCCACTCACTAAAGATTATCAGACGCTTAGTGTTTCACTCCCGCAGAATTTTGCTGCTTTAATGAAGCCACACCGCATCACACTCCATCCCACCCCACCACACCCCCTGCTGACACTGTACCCACAAAATCACCGTACCTTACCACACCAACCACTCACACCCTAACCAAAGAGTTACCACACCCTATAGCCATGATATGTTATGACACAATACTATATGTAACTAACCGTATGTAACTATATAGCTATAGGTAACATTATGTAAAACAGGTAGTTATATCTGAAGTTCTCCAGGAAGAGACAACTACACATCCCCTAGCCTCGACTAATCAAGAATGCCAAACACCTCTGATCAGGTGCCGGATACATGACCGAAATACACACGCGCACATACGGAGGCTATGCAAACAAACTTTAGCCGGAAACTAGAGGGGGATGTAAGTCCAATATCACATGTCGACAGAGAGAACCACAGAGAGCACCAGGACGAACCAGAGAGAGCACCAGAGAGAACCAGAGAGAGACGGCCAGGAGAGAAGGTGAGAGTTTCGCAAAGAACAATAGGGAGGAGAGTGAGAATAAAGTAGGAGGACCGCAGCCAGCACAAACTGCTACTAACCATACACGGGTCACACCAAGCTCTTAACTTTTATTCAAGTAACTGTCTCACAATAAACTCCATCGACCCCAATCTGCTATTTCATCATCCCACTTGAAATACGAAGAGGATAATGGAAGAGAGAAGGCCAAAACTGACATCTCCTATAATTCCTCACCATTACTCTCTCTCCTGGTGCCACTACCATCGATGATACAACCAGAGAACCTTCCCTATCTAATTAGACCCCTCGGCTACCTGTATTAAAATTGGTGGCGAGCAGTAACAACGACCCGAACTACAATCAGACCACGCCTTACGAGTTTATACAACGATAAACTACCCTCAACGATAATAGTTTATACGTTCATCGATACTGAGAGCAGCGGTGAACAATTGTAAACTACAACAAACTACGTCTATTGACACTGGTGGCGAGTGGCGAAAACGAACCAACTACAATCATTCTACGCTTCAAGCGGTAACAACGAACCGACTACAATCAAACCATTCCTAACTAGTTTATACGCAACTTAACTTCGCCCCTAACCGCTCCTAACCATCTCAACCACAACTCCACGGTTTATGAGAAACAATAGCAACGATAAACTACGTCTATCGACAACTCTACAAGCCTACAAGTTAATCACAACAAGTAAGGAAAATCAAACACTGCAAATTAAGAAGAAGAAGCGAACAAAGAAAGTGAGAAAGGAGGAAGTGCATCTGTACTGTGCCAGTGATGTTCACCCAGCATGGTGATGTAGCATCAACATATTTCTCACTCCTTGAAACTCCATCATCCTCCACCACGACCTCCACCTTCTCCAGCACTACCACCACCAGCATCTTCACCACAACTACCAGATTTTTTTTTTTTTTTTTTTTTTAATAACAGAACGGAGAAAGGAAAAACAAATGGGGAAAAAAAAATATTCCATTCACCAGATTACTGGTGTCCTCTGTTCATAAAATATCTGTAACAGTTAGACTTGAACAGTTGTAGGTTGAAGTTTGGAGGAAAACAACTCTGGGGAAGTGAGTTCCAGAGAGATGCAGTTCGGGGAATGAAAGAATTCTGATAGGCAGCTACTCAGCTGTGTGTCATCATTCGCTGAGTGGGGACAACGACACCACTGACCTACCTACCTACTCACCTACCTACCACCCTACCTACTTTCTCACCTACTTATGTATCTACTTACGACGCAATGGGAAGCCTTGGCACTGACAACAATAATGCAACATCTGGTGATCACCTGACCATCCCTCCTCCACCAGTCGACATCATCAGCTCCCCACCCAGTATTCCCACCACAGGTAATATCAGTGAGTCAAACATTTACTCTATTAGTTTAAATAGTACTACTTCATTTATATACAACCTTACGTACATAGACAATATGTATCCTTACATCAACATATAATACATACATATGAAAATCTAGTGAGATCAGAGAATAAAAATATAAGTACACACATATCCTTCATAATACAGTTACAAGGAACATCAAGTGAGAATGCCTAACACAGATGCAGCTAGCAACAGTATGCCATACTCAACCACACACTTAAATACTTACAACCAGTACCTATAGATGAAACATATCAAGTTGACTTCGCAACCTTTGGAGGACTATAGTACCAAGCGATGTGTGCTACAAAGAAAACTAAGTGAATACTGTACGTATTGTAAATATTATTTACCTAACTTTATATGAAGTAACAAAATATGGCGGTACATAACATAAATACAAATTGTGCAACATAACTAAGCCAATCTCAAATTAACAAGTACATCAAATACGGCTGATTCATGATATGATTATATTGCTATTATTGTATAAATTGTATACATATGTATCAGTAATATAGCTACAATGACCACACTAGTGATTCCTGCAATTATGTTACAGTTGCTGCAATTATGTAACTACAAACACTAGCATTAATACAATTGTTACAGTTGCTACAATTACGTAACTACAAACGGTAGCATTATTGCAGTTATATTACAGTTGCTACAATTATGTAACTACAAACACTAGCATTACTGTGATTATGTTACAGTTATTATAATTATGTAACTACAAACACCAACATTACTGCAGTTATATTGCAATTGCTACACTTTTGTAACTACAAACACAAGCATTACTGCAATTTTATTACAGTTAATACAGTTCAGTAACTACAATTTAATACAACCATATTTTGTGATAGTTGCACCCCTTGTGAGCATGGCAGCATCCGGATTGACTCATTCGGATATGTTTGTGTGAAGCTGCAGAATGTGGTGAAAGTTTTTGGTGTATCCGGTAGACCCAGGATTCCGGGGGCTTGAATGATGAGTGAATGGAAATGTGGCCTATTTGGATTGGGCAAGTTTGTGCTGTCTGGACATTGCTACTCCTCACCCTGCCCTTGGGTGGGAAGGGAGGTCCGGATGCTGCTGCTGATGATGATGATACATTTATACGATGTGACAACAATGTTATTCCAACCACAAACATGTAACAGTTGTATAACAAGATGTAACTACAATTTCATGGCAACCACAATTATGTAACAGTTGCATTAACAAGATGTAACTACAATTTTACTGCAACCACAATTATGTAACAGTTGCATTAACAAGATGTAACTACAATTTCATTGCAACCATAACTATGTGACAGTTGCATTAACAAAATGCAACTACAATTGTATTGCAACCATAGTTATGTAACAGTTGCATTAACACAATGTAACTTCAGTTTTATTGCAACCACAATCATGTAACAGTTGCATTAACAAGATGTAACTACAGTTTTATTGCAACCACAATTGTGTAACAGTTCCATTAACACAATGTTATGTTACAGTCACACTAGCGTAAATTGTTTTTACACAATGTAACAACAATTGCATTAACACGATGTAACTGCAATTATGATACAACACCTTCAGTTATGTTACTTTTACAATATAAAATATTTCCCTTAATTAGCTTAGCAATTGACTGCAATGTGTATATGATATTCATTATTATATTATGACAATTTTTACTGTTGTTCATACGACAATGGGCGTGACCGAGCACTATGTAGGCAGAATATGTTATAACACAATACTATATGTAACTACGGTATGTAGCTATATAGCTTTAGGTAACTATATGTAAAACAGGTAGTTATGTCTGAAGTTCTCCAGGAAGAGGCAACTACACATCCCCTAGCCTAGACTAATCAAGAATGGCAAACACCTCTGATCAGGTGCCAAAACATGACCGACACACACACATCCACATACTTACGCACACACAGTTTAGCCAGAAGCTAGAGGGGGATATAAGTCCGATATAACATGTCGACAGAGTTAGAAAACCAGAGACAGCACCAGGGAGAACCAGAGAGAGCACCAGAGAGAGACGGCCAGGAGAGAAGGAGAGAGGTTCCAATAGAACAACAGGGAGTAGGAGAGTAAGAATAAAGTAGGAGGACAGCAGCCAATACAAACTGCTACTAACCATAGACAGGTCACGCCAAGCTCTTTACTTTTATTCAAGTAAATGTCTCACAATAAACTCCATCAACCCCAATCTGCCAATTTCATCATCCCACTTATAATACGAAGAGGATAACAGAACAGAGGAGGCTTAAACTGATATCTCCTACAACACTCCCATTGACGATACAACCAGATAACCTTCTCTGTCTAATTACACCCCTCGGCTGCGTCTATTAACAACCCCACTACAGCACTCGCACTATACCAACAGAATCACCACACCTCACCACACCACCGGCTCACACTACACCAAGAAAATTCCTATACCTCACCACAACCCACCACACCATCCGCTTACTTTACCTCACCACACCACACCTGGGGCATCTGCTGAAATAGCCTTCATTGTCCCGAATCTATGACTTTCGTAGCTGTTACCATTCTGATGAAGTTTTAATGCACGATATCTTATTCTTACTTGTCTTGTTAAACCCCATCGCTATACAGCAGTGTTTAAAAGATTAGGATTATACAAATTCTCCAGAGGCAAACCCTCTCTCCAACGTTAGAATTTGCTGACCATGTCACAGATGTGGTAGCAGCAATAGCAGCAGCAGTGTATTCTAATGAAGGAGTTAAGTAGGAACAGCACCAAACACAACATGAAGCTTTACTATCTGTCCACGTTAATGACTCAATAACTCAAAAACTATACTGACTAACTGTGAGAGCCTTCCCTGCATGATATGTAAAGTACCTGTAATTTTGACCGGTATCCTTTATGTGACTATCGTCTTCGAAAGTACTGAAAGGAAATGAAGCACATTGCCATTAATAATTAGCATTTAAGCTTGCATCGCTCACATACGAACCAAATTTTGTGTCATGTTCCGTGTCTCTTTGCGTAATTTTTTTTTCTTATGATAGAAGAAATGTATCAGCGGCATTCGTCCCTCCCTCCCCCGAAAAAAGTGCAAATATTTTGAGATGACTGGTGGTGACATTTTAAATCCAGGGTCAGCATCTGTTCATTGCATTTTCGTTTAGCATCAGAAGTATTATCTCCGAAATACTTTCGAGTAACAAAGGACCAGGCATGCAAAAGCCAAATACACCTTTAGATAATAAAAAATTATAAAGTTCATTCATCCTTTAAAGAGAGGGTTTGAAACTTTCTTAGCACATTTTTGCCTAAATAGTGTTGGTAGTGGGTAGCGAACCCAACACCCGAATATAAACACACACACACACACACACACACACACACACACACACACTCTATAGATTTACTAACGTGAGAAACATTTGCAAATTTGCAAATGTTTATTCGTACACAGAGTCGTGTGAATTTTGAGGTACGTTACTGGCATAATCTGGATTGTGAAAACTTTGCTGGTTTCAGTGATGGGGGGGTGGATGTGAAGCATATTTACTGGCCATACTGCTGATACTTTCTTGTGCTATTTTGTTTACTTTTCCTGTCAGTTTCAGCTAATAGTGTTTATTTGCACTATATGTCCCACTTTGGATACAGGATTACAGGACCGTTCCCTTAAGCGCCGAAACCCATCTACGTACCAAAACCGTTCACGCCACCAATTCGGGATTAATAACCAATGTCAGTTCTGATTAAATGCCATGTTGTATCACTCAGGTTGGTGCATTGGTTTACCGTAGATCATTTTCGTACTCCACAGCTTGATGTGGGTGAGCAAGACACCATTTGTCCCAAGACGGATGAAGAGGAAAAGCATAACTACTAATTGAAAGCGTCGGTACGAAAACATTTTTACAAATAGCTACGGTAATGTTTTATGGAGAAATGGGGTTATTTACTCGCATAGTACTTATAGGATTTGTTGTCATATTCTGGGTTCTATAATCTCCTGCCGTACAGTAGGGCTACACAGTTTGCTTATGCACGTTGAGGCGTGTTGCTGAGTCTCCTATGAAAGTGTGTTCGCTAGACTGGTGCGTGTCCCTGCCTTGGGTTCATGTCGTGTCATTTGAAACAAAAGACGATCTCTTACTAGTTATCTTCGTCCGTCAGCTATAAATTTTTAATATAAACACATGCATTATCAATATAAATGCTATTCCCTTCATCCCTTGGCTATAAGATTCTCTCTCTCTCTCTCTCTCTCTGAACTGGGGCCTTACCTTTCACTGGAATGTAGTCAACAGAAAATTCATCCTATGTGCACCCTAACCCACTATTGCAGTAGTCTGTCATCGCATGCCTTATATACCACTGGCTTTCCCAGCGTCGATCAATCTGTGTGTGTGTGTGTGTGTGTGTGTGTGTGTGTGTGTGTGTGTGTGTGTGTGTGTGTGTGTGTGTGTGTGTGTGTGTGTGTGTGTGTGTGTGTGTCTTGAACTCACATTCACACTTACTTTCGTATAGGTGTATTATTCTGATATCTTTCTCTCTCTTATGCGAGAGCTCGGTTTTGTATTCACTGATGTGAAGATTCAAGAACTATTGAGGTAAAATTACCCTAGAGTACGGATCATAAACAAATATTCGGTTTTATTTTCTTATTGTATGTACATGTATTATAATAACAAAAAAGTATCACCTCATTCACTGCAGTTAACATTCTGAGCCACTGGTGGAATATTCCAGTATGTTAGGCAGTCAAAAAGCATCTGTACACTTGAAAACTATGATGTAATGAGTGAAATAAAGAAGAAAATATATCCAGAATTCATTTTAAACTAATACATAAGAGTCTGTACATTTGAAAACAAAAGCATAACCAAATTTTACATTAACTTTATATGAAATGCCCTTATTCAATTATAATAGCTAATAATGTGTCATATCCTATCTAGCACTATGCATGTACAAGCACAGGAACTTATTGCTTACATTATGTAAGGCAACCTGCGAAATAATCCACAAATATTTATAAAGCGCTATGATACAGGATGGTATATAGCTTTAGGTAACACTTTGATAAGTCCATGTGTTGCGGAATTAGGCCACTCTCATATGCATCAGACTGATATAAGGGATGTTGTGTTATGCATTCATTTATTTTTATTTTACAGCGCAATTCATCCACCAGCCACGCTGTCCTTCCCGCATCTCGGATTAAGGGGGTAAATGAAGCCTCTTCAGTACCACACTTTTATCATGATCCTCTACGATGAATGTAAATATGTAATCATGGCGTCATTATAGACTGTTCCCTGCTTTTCCTTGCCTGACTGCTATTCCCTTACGTTGCCTTACTCGACCTGCCATACCTGTCGTTGCCATACTCTTCTCTTCTATGCAGTGCATGTTCTTCATTGCGCTGACCAGGCGTGCTGTGTCTCGCAAAGCACTGCCTATCTTTCCCTGCCGCATCTATCCTGTCCTGCATTATTCTGTCCTGCTCTGCCCTGTCTGATTTGCCTTGCCATTCCTATCCTTTTTTCTCTGTCCTCTATTGTTTGCCTTGTCCTAGCTGCCGTTTCTTGCCCTATACTGCTAATTGTGGCCTGTCTTTCTCCCTTCCCCTGCTCTGCCGTTTGGATGCTCTATCCTGTCTTGCCTTTTCACACCATGACATACCCCGCTGTTTCCTTCATGCTCTGGTTTGACATTTTTTTACTTGACCCGTCCTGCCCGCCGAGTCTGCAGTGTTCTATCAAGTTCCGACTTACCATGACTTGCTCTGTCATTCCCTGCCCTGTCCTGGCGTGCCCTCTCTACCCTTTCTGGTTCCGTTTTGCTCTGTACTACCCTTCCTTGAGTTACTTATCTATCTTGCCCTAACCTTTATTAAACTACATAATCCTGCATGGTCTTGAGCGTATCTACCCTACCATATCCTGCCTGCAGTATGCTATCTGTTCTGCTATGTTAGATTTAATTAAGACAAGAAAAACCTACACTTAGTTTGATTAGTTAAAAAATCATGATGTTACATACGGTTTGAGATCCATTAAATTTCGAATTAAGAGGCCTATAACGTCTTGGACTGAGTGCATAGGAGTTCATTTATAAAGTTTAATCTCTCTCTCTCTCTCTCTCTCTCTCTCTCTCTCTCTCTCTCTCTACTTTTCTGTGGATCTCAATTAAACCTACAATATCCCAACTAATGTTTTGCCATTCAGTCCTTAACTTATCAAGTTTGTAATCTTCTGCGCTGCTTCTTACATTGTTTGTTTAGATCTTCGTGGATTTCAGTTTGTTTAATATCCCAGTTTCTAATCTGCCAAAACAATGCCTCCTTACTTTCGGTGGCACACTGCCCCTAAGCACAGAAGACAATCCGTTGGACGTTTAGTAGATAATCCAACAGGAACCCCCATCAAGTCATTCGCAATATAATTCATGTTTGGTTTGGAGGATTGTGGCGAAATAATCTCACACTCCTGCCATGCAGTTTCTGGTGAGATGTAAGTTTTGTGCCATCTTATTCATTATATTCGGTAGAGTCCTATATATCTATAAGGGGGCCCCTGGTCTACGCCGTCCAAGACGGTACCTCGTATATCTACAAGGCCTTCCCGTATCCGCCACCCTGGGAAGCGCCAGGTAGCAGTGCGGTCCTGCCCCTGGATATATATATATATATATATATATATATATATATATATATATATATATATACAGAGAGAGAGAGAGAGAGAGAGAGAGAACCTCTGTGGTACGGTGGTAAAG
>NC_137003.1:27037501-27053297 GCF_032717465.1 Coenobita brevimanus
TCAAAGATATTATAGAAGTTATGCAATGAGAACAGGAAATGGAGGTGGGGCAATGACCATTTAGCAAGAATAAGGAATAATCGATGGAGCAAGAGAGGTTGGCTGACTAGGACACCAAGAGATCATGTAAACGTAGCAGAAAAAGGCCAGACAGGGAGGTGGAGGGATGAGATAGAGAAAATTGCAGGGAAAAACGTGGCAAAAGATTGGCTCAGTCTAAGGAATTCGTGGAGAAGGGATTGGGGGTTTATGCCAGGTAGGGGGACCACTGATGCCATATTCATTGTTCTGACAGCTTCAGGAAAAATACATTAGTAGGAGAAGGGATCTTTATATTGTTTTTTTTTTTTTATTTGGAAAAACGCCTTTGACAGAGTCCCTAGAGAAGGTGATGAAGTGGGCAATGAGATAGCTTGGCTTTGGAGGAGTGGGCTGGTTAGGGTGGTTGTATGGCTATGTATGTGGGTGCCTCACACTGAGGTAAGAGTGGAATGGAGATTTGAGTGATAGGTTTCTCCGTGAATGTTGGTGTGCATCAGGGGTCAGATTTTGAGTCCCATGTTGTTTATCAGTGGTACTTGAAGCCCTTTTCCACGTGACTTTAGAAACGGATTTCCGTGGTAGTTTTCGTATGCTGATGATTTGGTGTTGATTGCAGAGAACGAAAGGGAGGCTGAGGAAAGGTTTAGGAAGTGGAGAGATGGTATAGGGCACAAGGGCTTAAGGGTAAATGCAGATAAAACAAAAGTGAAGATATCTAGGGTTGGTGGCCGTACTGTCAAAGACGAAAGAGAGTGGCCATGTATAGTTTAAGCCACAAGGGCGTAGGAAGTAATTCCATCTTGTCGCGGTTAATACTGTGATAAATGGGTGCATAAGAGATGTAGTGGTATCAGAGGTGAAGCCTGTGAGATAATGCTGATTTGATGTGTACACAGCGTGTCGGGGGAGAGCAGGTGGAGATTGTCAGGCGTGAAAGAATTGCAAAGACCTGCTGGGGTGAATCTCTTGAGTGTGTGGAAGAGTTTTTGTTATTTGGGAGACAAGTTGTGTGCTGGAGGTGGGGGCTGGAGCTAGCTCTGTGGCTAGGGTGTAGAAGTGGGTGGAAGAAGTTCCAGGGAGCTCTTGCCTCTCCTGACATTAGAGAGGACTCTCCCTGATGTGCTAAGGGGGGTCTTTGTATGCAGCATGTGTTATGAGTGTAATGCTGTATGGTAGTGAGACCTGGGCAGTGAAAGAGGGAAGATATTCACCGGCTCAGACGTATTGCAAGTGTGCATCTTATGACGATGATTAGGTGGATGTGTAGTGTGTCCCTGCGTCCATAAGGGTCTGGGGGGCTGGGTTCATGATGGAAGAGTTGAGAGGTAGGATGGGACTGGAGTGTATTGGTGTTGTGATGAGGATGAGGTAGATTGAGGTGGTTTGAACATGTGGAGAGGATGGGGGATGAGTAATTGGTTGAGGAAGGTGAGAAGTGTTAATATTAGGGGTGGGGTTACTGAGGGGTAGGCCGAGAAAGACGTGGGACGAGGTCACTAAGTGTGACCTCAGGGTTTTGTGGACTGAACAGGGAGGCTGCAATGGATCGTGCAGCATGGAGAGCCGCCATTAGGTGACCAAAGGCCGACGCATGCAAGCAATGTTGGAGCTCTTTAAAAACGAAATTATATATATATATATATATATATATATATATATATATATATATATATATATATATATATATATATATATATATATATATATATATATATATGTATATATATATATATATATATATATATATATATATATATATATATATATATATATATATACATATATCTATATCACACTGTCCATGAAATAAAACCGTTTCAAAATTCTATGCGGGTCTGCATTTCTTATGGTGACTGTTCGTCTGCCACTCACTAAAGATTATCAGACGCTTAGTGTTTCACTCCCGCAGAATTTTGCTGCTTTAATGAAGCCACACCGCATCACACTCCATCCCCACCTCCCACCACATCCCCTGCTGACACTGTACCCACAATCACCATACCTTACCACACCAACCACTCACACCCTACCCAAAGAGTTACCACACCCTGTAGGCATAATATTGGTATGACACAATACTATATGTAACTAACGGTATGTAACTATATAGCTATAGGTAACATTATGTAAAACAGGTAGTTATATCTGTTCTCCAGGAAGAGACAACTACACATCCCCTAGCCTCGACTAATCAAGAATACCAAAACACCTCTGATCAGGTGCCGATACATGACCGAAAACACACACACACACACACATACGGAGGCTATGCAAACAAACTTTTAGCCGGAAACTAGAGGAGGATGTAAGTCCAATATCACATGTCCGACAGAGAGAACCACAGAGAGCACCAGGATCGAACCAGAGAGAGCACCAGAGAGAACCAGAGAGAGACGGCCAGGAGAGAAGGTAGAGAAGTTTCGCAAAGAACAATAGGGAGTGAGAGTGAGAATAAAGTAGGAGGACCGCAGCAAGCACAAACTGCTACTAACCATACACAGGTCACGCCAAGCTCTTTAACTTTTATTCAGGTAACTGTCTCACAATAAACTCCATCAACCCCAATCTGCCTATTTCATCATACCACTTAAAATACGAAGAGGATAACGGAACAGAGAAGGCCAAAACTGAACTCCTACAATTCCTCACCATTACTCTCTCTCCTGGTGCCACTACCATCGATGATACAACCAGAGAACCTTCCCAATCTAATTAGACTCCTCGGCTACCTGTATTAACACTGGTGGCGAGCAGTAACAACGACCCGAACTACAATAAAACCACGCCTTACGAGTTTATACAACGATAAACTACCCTCAGCGATAATAGCTTATACGTTCATCGATACTGAGAGCAGCGGTGAACAATTGTAAACTACAACAAACGACGTCTATTGACACTGGTGGCGAGTGGCGAAAACGAACCAACTACAATCATTCTACGCCTCAAACGGTAACAACGAACTGACTACAATCAAACCATTCCTAACTAGTTTATACGCAACTTAACTTCGTCCCTAACCGCTCCTAACCATCTCAACCACAACTCCACGGTTTATGAGAAACAATAGCAACGATAAACTACGTCTATCGACAACTCTACAAGCCTACAAGTTAATCACAACAAGTAAGGAAAATCAAACACTGCAAGTTAAGAAGAAGAAGTGAACAAAGAAAGTGAGAAAGGAGGAAGTGCGTCTGTACTGTGCCAGTGATGTTCACCCAGCATCGTGATGTAGCATCAACACATTTCTCCCTCCTTGACACTCCATCACCCTTCACCACGACCTCCACCTTCTCCAGCACTACCACCACCAGCATCTTCACCACAACTACCAGAATGAGGTAGCTACTCAGCTGTGTGTCATCATTCGCTGAGTGGGGAGAACGACCCCATTGACCTACCTACTTACTCACCTACCTACCACCCTACCTACTTTCTCACCTACTTATGTATCTACCTACAATGCAATGGGAAGCCGTGGCACTGACAACAATAACACAACATCTGGTGATCACCTGACCATCCTTCCTCCACCAGTCGACATCATCAGCTCCCCACCCAGTAATCCCACCACAGGTAATATCAGTGATTCAAACATTTACTCTATTAGTTTAAATAGTACTGCTTCATTTACATACAACCTTACGTACATAGACAATATGTATCCTTACATCAACATATAATACATACATATGAAAATCTAGTGAGATCAGAGAATAAAAATATAAGTACATCATTGTTAGTCCTTCATAATACAGTTAAGCAAGGGAACATCAAGTGAGAATGCCTAACACAGATGCAGCTAGCAACAGTATGCCATTACTCAACCACACACTTAAATACTTACAACCAGTACCTATAGATGAAACATATCAAGTTGACTTCGCAACCTTTGGAGGACTATAGTACCAAGCGATGTGTGATACAAAGAAAACTAAGTGAATACTGTACGTACTGTAAATATTATTTACCCAAATCCTTGAGTATGAAGTAATAAAATATGGCGG
Organism: Coenobita brevimanus; assembly: GCF_032717465.1. NCBI lineage: Eukaryota > Metazoa > Arthropoda > Malacostraca > Decapoda > Coenobitidae > Coenobita > Coenobita brevimanus. The sequence goes on from NC_137003.1 coordinate 27,041,554, forward strand.
TACATAACATAAATAGAAATTGTGCAAGATAACTAAGCCAATCTCAAATTAATAAGTACATAAAATACGGCTGATTCATGATATGATTATATTGCTATTATTGTATAAATTGTATACATATTTTTCAGTAATATAGCTACAATGACCACAATAGTGATTCCTGCAATTATGTTACAGTTGCTGCAATTATGTAACTACAAACACTAGCATTAATACACTACACAAGGTTGCTACAATTACGCAACAACAAACGCTAGTATTATTGCAATTGTATTACAAGTTGATACAACTATGTAACTACAAACACTAGTATTACTGTGATTATGTTACAGTTGTTATAATTATGTAACTACAAACATTAGCATTACTGCAGTTATAATGCAATAGCTACACTTTTGTAACTACAAACACAAGCATAACTACATTTTTATTACAGATACTACAGATCAGTAACTAAAATTTAATACAACCATATTTTGTGATAAGGGGTTAAATCCCCTTGTGAGCATGGCAGCATCCGGATTGACCTATTCAGATTTGTTTGTGTGAAGCTGCAGAATGTGGTGAATGTTTTTGGTGTATCCGGTAGAAGTTTGTGATTCCGGGGGCTTGAATAATGAGTGAATGGAAATGTGGCCTATTTGCATTGGGCAAGTTTGTGCTGTCTGGACATTGCGACTCCTCACCCTGCCCTTGGGTGGGAAGGGAGGTCCGGATGCTGCTGCTGATGATGATCATACATTCATACGATGTGACAGCAATGTTATTGCAACAACAAACATGTAACAGTTATATAACAAGATGTAACTACAATTTCATAGCAACCACAATCATGTAACAGTTGCAATAACAAGATGTAACTGCAGTTTTATTTGCACCCATTGTTATGTAACAGTTGCATAAACACGATGTAACTACAATTACTCATTGCAACCACAATTATGTAACAGTTGCATTAACAAGATGTAACTTACAGTTTTATTGCAACTACAAATTGTAAAATAGTTCCATTAACACAATGTTATGTTACAGTCACACTAGCGTAACAATTGCTTTTACACAATGTAACAACAATTGCATTAACACGATGTAACTGCAATTATGATACACCTTCAGTTATGTTACTTTTATAGTATAAAATATTTCGCTTAATTAGCTTAGCAATTGATTGCAATATGTATATGATATTCATTAATATATGATGACAATATTTACTGGTGTTCTTACGACAATGGGCGTGACCGAGCACTATGTAGGCAGTATATTTTATAACACAATACTATATGTAACTACTTAACAAGTTATATAGCTTTAGGTAACTATATGTAAAACAGGTAGTTATGTCTGAAGTTCTCCAGGAAGAGACAACAACACATCTCCTAGCTTCTAGACTAATCAAGAATGGCAAACACCTTCTGATCAGGTGCCAAAACATGACCTACACACACACATCCACATACTTACGCACACACAGTTTAGCCAGAAGCTAGAGGGGGATATAAGTCCGATATAACATGTCGACAGAGTTAGAAAACCAGAGACAAAATTCACATAGGGAGAACCAGAGAGGAGCACCAGAGAGAGACGGCCAGGAGAGAAGGAGAGAGGTTCCAATAGAACAACAGGGAGCAGGGAGAGCAAGAATAAAGTAGGAGGACAGCAGCCAATACAAACTAAGTTACTAACCATAGACAGGTCACGCCAAGCTCTTTACTTTTATCCAAGTAAATGTCTCACAATAAACTCCATCAACCCCAATCTGTCCACTCTCATCATCCCAATTTGTAATACGAAGAGGATAACAGAACAGAGAAGGCTTAAACTGATATCTCCTTTCAAACGCCTCACCATTACCCTCTCTCCTGGTGCCACTCTCATTGACGATAAGCAAACCAGATAACCTTCTTTGTCTAATAACACCCCTCGGCTGCGTCTATTAACAACCCCACTACAGCACTCCCCGTACTATACCAACAGAATCACCACACCTCACCACACCATCGGCTCACACTACACCAAGAAAATTCCTATACCTCACCACAACCCACCACACCATCCGCTTACTTCACCTCACCACACCACACCTGGGGTATCTGCTGAAATAGCCTTCATTGTCCCGAATCTATGACTTTCTGTAGCTGTTACCATTCTGATGAAGTTTTAATGCACGATATCTTATTCTTACTTTTTGTCTTGTTAAACCCCATTGTTATACAGCAGTGTTTAAAAGATTAGGATGATACAAAATTTCCAGAGGCAAACCCTCTCTCCAACGTTAGAACTTGCTAACCATGTCACAGATGTGGTAGCAGCAATAGCAAGCAGCAGTATATTCTAATGAAGGAGCAGTAGTGGAACAGCACCAAACACAACATGAAGCTTTACTATATGTCCACGTTAATGACTCAATAACTCAAAAACTATACTGACTAACTGTGAGAGCCTTCCTTCTATATGATATGTAAAGTACCTGTAATTTTGACCGGTATCCTTTATGTCACTATCGTCTTCGAAAGTACTTGAGAGAAATGAAGCACATTCCCATTAATAATTAGCATTTAAGAGAACACTTTTAGCTACCTTAGAGAATTCAAATTGGGTAACAGATGATGGGAAGATGTCACCATTGCATGTCGTAGACATCCTTGGTTGCGTAGCTCCTCCTGTGGAAATTACCTGATAGGGTCCTCAAGATTGCTAAAACAATTCCCTACACTCCAGGAATGTAGTTTATAGATTTTATGAACGAAGTAGAGATGAACTGTTGCAAAGCAGGGGTGAGTGAAATACAACTCAATACAACCAAAATGAGGGCTACAGACAGTGGCGGCCACGAACACTTGTACCAAAGAACAAATCGATCACGCCCCGAAAACAGACAGACTAAGCAAATCCTGGCAACGAGACAATCGCGTTCCCAAACACCAGGCTACAGATTGTCCTTCAAAAGTTTGCACGTAGTCCAAGTAGAAATCGCGTTCAGGGAAAACTCTAAAAATGGAAAGTCATCTCGAGGATCACATTCGAGAGAGAGTCGTTACTATGCTATTATTGTGCAAATCCTGGTCACACCAAAAATGAATGTTATAGTAAGAATGAAGAGGACAAACAAAAGGCAAGAGGATAAGACCCATATTGTAGACATGATAGGTCGCCGGGCCACTGGCATTCAGAATGTATGACAGAATAGAAAAATTGCTTGCTATGTTTGAATCGGGGGAATCACAAGCCACGACAAAAAACGACCAACAATAAGTAAAACTAAACCTAAAGTCAAAGTAGGTTTGATTGGAAATGAGTGTATCTTAGTAAATTCATGTCATGTGAAGATCAAATTGTTTCATTATTCTTAAACACAGGCTCCCCATTGAATTTAATGACTCAAGAGGAATTAGAAAGAATTTTTAGAAATTAACATTGGGTTCAGTTAGTAACTTTGATAAGTGACCACCTGGGAACACCAGATGTTGCTGGCATCCCTACGTGTCAAGTGGGGTTGGTGGAGGATTAGGTGCCCCTCCCTGTAAAACAATTAACTCTAAGCCCTTGGCCACCCTGTTTGGGATACATGGCGTCTGGCAATGAATGAATGAAAAAAGTAACTTTCTTAGATGAATCAGATTTAGACTTATATGCAGTAGATGCGGCAAACAGATCACTGCAAAAGGCATGATACAGTTAGATGTAAGTTTTACAGACCACATGACTAATATCTGCTCTTTCCTCATTTAGCAGAAAATTTAGTCATAAGAGCCAACATATTAGCAGGTTTGAATTTTGCTATGCTAGGTGTTTTTAAGCTCGCCTGCTCGTCGTAGAAACTCCTTTTGTATAGTCAGGGGTCCTGTGTCAAGACCTTGGCTAGGATATACAACGAGAAGAGCAGGGCATAAAAAAACTCTGGGCAACAACCTTACACATATATTAACTACAATCTCCAGAATACAATATGAACATAGCACAATGATACACTATGCAATATCAATAGGTGCTAGACAGGTTAGGGGCTCAGACTGGGTTGTGAGATGTCAGAATCACGCATGATACTTCCCAGTCATGAAGGTACTGAAAGGACACTGTGTAACAGGTGAGTGGAGTCTCTACACAATCTGAGAGAATAGGGGCTGAACATACACAATCTGAGTATAAATGTCCCATTGTACACTAGGTGGTGATAGAGCTCTATTACAATACAGTGTATTTGATTCCATATCCACTCAGTTGAGTAACCTTGACCTTGCCCTTGGCAATGAAATTACCATTTTGGGTGATTTTAACATACACAGTGTTGAATGGTTATTGCATCTCTGCCCGGACTGACGATGCTGGTCTAGAATGCTATGCAGTTTCCATGGAATCGTTTAATCTCACCTGAAGCTGGTAAAGCAACCAACCAGAATACCTGATAATCCTGACCATAATGCCCATCTCTTGGATTTATTCTTGACAAAATAATCCAGATCAATACAGGATAGAGGTACTGCCACCACTTGGATCCTCTGACCACAATCTCATCAAAGCCTCATTAGTTAACCTCTCCTACACCTCCCCATTCCGAACCTGTCAGGGTGACCCTTGATGGCACTTTGACAGGGCAGACTGGGATGGATTTAGAAATTATCTTGCTGACATTTCCATGGCAGTCTTTCTTCCTCTAGTGATCCCAATACTGCCCAGTCCCACATTTGCGACTTAATACTGGCTGGTAAGGATTTATTCATACCAAGTCAACAGTTCAATAAAAGATCAAACACTCCAAAATGGTTTGATGGCCTGTTCCAGAGCAAACAGCCCAAAAGTCATTAGCATATAAATTTTTTACTAAAACTGCAAAACATCTGAATCACTTCCCTCCCAATTTAAAATTGATAGAAATCATGCAAAAGCTGTATTAAATCTATCTAAATCAAACTTTTCTTCAAAAACCAAGCATCAGAATCCACTTAACAACCCTAATGACAATAGAATTTTCTCAGTCAACTCTTAATTCTTTCAATAATAACTTTAACAAGTCATCTTCCATTCCCCCAAAAAATCTTCAGATGGCAATATTACAAATGACCCAATGGGAAAGCAGATATCTTTGCTAGTACCTTTGCAAGAAACTCTACCATAGATGATACCAGCCAGAATGTCCCAGTACTGGAACTTGATTCCTCCCGAAATTGCCCCACTTAAAATACAGACAAGATCTGCAAAATCCATCCTAGACAATTTACCTACCAACAAAGCTCCAGGCCCAGATGGAATTCCTCCAATTGCTTTGAAAAAGTGTTCCCCTGAACTTGCCTCTGTCCTAGCCAAATTATTCAGACTATGCATAAGTACTTCTTTATTCCCAAATTTATGGAAAGAAGCCAATATCCACCCAGTTCCGAAGCAAAGGAAGTTCGTCTGACCCCTCCAATTACAGACCAACAGCTGTCACATCTTCTCTTGGTAAGGTATTTGAAAACTTTAATTAATAAGCATATTGTTAAACATCTTGAATCCAACAAATTAATTAGTGAGCAGACAATACGGTTTTCGCTAAATTTAAAGATCCACCACATTGACATACTCAATCTCTTAACTCATACCATCCATCAATCAATTGATCTTTTTCGGAGAAACTCTTGCAGTAGCTCTTGGATAATTTAAAGCTTTCGGCAGAGTATGGCACCGCTCCCTGCCGTCCAAACTCCCTTGCTATGGACTAACGTCCTTTGTTCCTTTGATTTCTTCTCATTTTAGTGACAGGAAAATAAGAGTAAAAGTAGATGATGTATATTCGAATTTCCACTCAATTAACGCCGGCGTGCTGCAGGGATCAGTTCTGGCGCCAACCCTATTTTTAGTTCATATTAATGATCTCTTATCTGTCACTCACAATCCCGTTCACTCATATGCAGATGACTCAACACTACATAGTTCATTCAAACTCAGACATCCATTTACAAAGTCTAATATCTCTACCTCTCAACTCCGCACAGCCATCTCCATAAATCAAGATCTAGCTACAATCAGTGAATGGGGACAAAACAACCTTGTCTCTTTTAATGCTAGTAAAACTAAATATATACAGTTTACTAATAGACAGATATTGCCAGATTCGCACATTACCTTCAGTGCTACTAATATTGTCCCATCTCCAAAAGTATTGAAATTCTTGGTGTCTCACTCTAACAGTGCCCTCAGCTGGACCTCTCATGTCAGATCACTTGTTAAGGCTGCCTCAAAGAAACTTGGATTATTGTACAGATTCTGTAACTTCTTCGCCGATTTGGCGATAGCTACAATTTATAAGAGTCATGTGCGCTCTCAGCTTGAATATTGCTCACCCTTGTGGAATGGTTGTGGAGAGGTTGCATTGAGACAACTGGAAAAAATTCAGAATAAAGCCGTTAGAATCATTAACAACCCTGCCATTACATATAAACCACCTTCCCTGCAAATAAGAAGGAATGTTGCCTCCCTTGCATTATTTTACAGATATTTTTTTGGCAAGTGCTCAGACGAGGCTGCGTCCATGGTGCCGTCTCTCCATGCCTTCCCTCGTGCTACACGGGTATCTGGTAGCGCTCATGACTGAAATGTCACTCAACCATATTGCAGAACTTCTGCCTATCAGAATTCTTTTATTTCCCGAACTGTGTCTCTCTGGAACTCGCGTTCCCCAGAGTTGTTTTCCTCCAAATTTCAACCCACAACTGTTCAAGTCTAACTGTTACAGATATTTTATGAATGGAACACACCAGTAGTCTGGTGTATGGATTATTTTTTCCCCCATTTGTTTTTCCTTCCTCCGTTCTGATAAAAAAAAACAAAAAAAAAAACAGAGTACTGGAAGGGTATGTGTATAGACACAGTTCGAGGTTTAGCCATGGAAACACTACTTTTAACACTCACTGTCTGGCGGTGGAGCAAGTGAGTTTAGTACAGTACATCTATGGGTATGCACACTCACACAGTCCACGATGTGGCCACTAGAGCACTATGTTCTATAAGTATGTAGGGCACGGGCACTATAGTCACACTCATTGGACTAGCAGTCACGGCTTATATGGGGCAGCGCTGAGGTCTCCGCAGACTCTGAGGTGTTGGCCAGGTGTTGGCGGAGTCCCATCAAGTGTCCCTTCTCTCAAGGGCCACGAGACTACCCACAGTGCTGACATCACCTGCCGTGGACTATGGGGTGTGATGAAGGGCCCCTCACTCAGGGCTCGGCAGGGGGTTTGGCCCTTCGGGCTAGGGCCGAACAACTCAAGCAGGTGCTCTTGTCTGCGCCTCTGCCCTGGGGAGAGAGTTGCCATTGCCTGGGGTTGGAGAGAGGTCACGCCCCAGGGTTCTGGAGGCGCCGCTGAGAGTCTATCGTCTCAGGCCTCTTTCCCGCTTGTAGTCGCTGCCAGGGTGATGCTGTGGCATCACCTCCAGCAGGAGTCCATCACCTTCTTGTCTCCCTTGGGCACCGGCTGGATGGCACAGACTCCCGGGGATATCACAGGTCCTCTCCACACTTCTTCCAGGCTGAAAGTCTCCTCCCTGGGGCCACTTCTTGCAAGGAGAGATAGAGGAACGGCCCACTCTGCCACGGGAGAGGCAGAGTGAGCAAGGGTCGTCCTCTGGCTGGGAAGTCACAGGGGGCGAGAGACTTTCTGGGTGTAGACATCTCTCCCTGGCGTGGCTACAGGCTGTCAGCCGAAGTCCCATGGGCAACAGGGGGAGGGTGGCTGGGTGGTCAGCCCCTTCCCTGTCGGGGTGCAGCTACATGACATCACCAGGACCCGACCTCCGGAGAGGACCATGGCGCGAGGTGCGGCTACAGGCCGTTACCTGACCATGGGCACAGCAACAGGCCGTCACTGGTGTCCTGTAAGGGAGAGCAACGTGTAAGCCGGCAGGTGTGGCCACCGGCCGTCACCTGCTCTGCTGGTGTGGCTACAGGCCTTCACCGGTGCCTTGCTCCTGGAGGCAGCTGCAGAAGGAGAGGGGGCATACCATTCTCTTCCCTGCGCGGCTACAGGCCGTCACTGGTTCTGCAGGGGGAGGCAGGGTAGGCAGCACCTGAGCAGCTATAGGCTGTCACTGGTTCTGCAGGTGGATGGGGGTAGGCAGCACATGAAAGGCTACAGGTCGTCTCTATTTGTGTGCAGCTACAGGCCATCACTATTTGTGTGTGGCTACAGCCATCATTTGTGTGCAGCTACAGGCCAACAATACGGCTACTGTGTTGCTACAGGCTGTCACTTGTTCTGTAAGGCAGCTACAGGCTGTCTCTATTTGTGTGCGGCAATGGGCCGTCACTGGGTTGCTGCTTAGAAATTAAGCTTTTCAGTTCCACCCCCATCCTGTCGAGGGCTGGCTCGGCAGGAGGGTAATGTGCCCTGACTGTGTGTTTCTGTTGGGCATGCTTTGGGGAATAAGGGTGCACGGCAATGGGACATATGCCCATACTGCTCTTGTGGTGTGCGTGCCTCAAAGCCCCTCTGTCATTGCTTCCTGGGATGTTTCATGTCCCTACTTGCCACGGGTGGTATTTCAGATACAATGAGAACAGAAAATATCATTCTACTCCCACAAATGAATGGAATACATTACAACAATGAATTCATATAGATGAATTATCATCAGAATTAACACCCACCAATAGCAGAATATAAAAAGAGTTGGAAATATCAAACAATTAAACAGAACCACTCAATCGAACGAGGGTACACCACGCACTCACAGCACCCCTCCCAACCCCTCCACCCTCTCTGCCTAGTGACACCCAAGCATTAACATTGTTTCCTGCCCATCTCACCAATGATGTTATTCCGCATCACTCGTATATGAGTGTCACCATAAAGAGTAAATCAAGAATAGTAAGGTCCTTGTTGTAGAGGAATTAAGCAGAGTGAAAGGACTGTCAATGGAAAGCGCATTGTCAAGTGAAGAGTGATGTGAAACTTATGTCTATCTATCTATATACCTAGGCTGCTTCTGGGAGGTAGCCGAGACAGGACGACTCACCTTCCATTTACCTATCCATTCAAACACATTCATTTCGCATCTTAGCCCCAAAGGGGAGAACGGACAGATCCTCACCGCATCACACCGCACAAGGGTCAACTGCGCAATGCAATCAGTGACATCCACAGCAGGGCCTGACAGCAGAACTGGTTTACCCCTGCTACATCATAACAGACCCATCCTCTTACCCGCACCTGACCTGACTAGTTGATCAGACCAAAATGCGGGAGAATATCCCTTCAGGGCTGGGTCATCACTTATTCATTCGCAATTTCTCTCCATTTATTTCTGTCACGTTACAGCCACTTTTCCTTGCTCAACAGACATCCCTCTCGCATCCAGCGCTTCTCTTCACACTGTCCATCCATCCTATTCGTGGTCTTCCTCTCAGTCTTACACCTCTCACATCAGATCTAGTTATCTTTTTCACCAATCCCTCATTATCCATTCTCTCCATATGCCCAAACCATTGCAACACCCTCTGCCCTCAACTCTACCAGCCATCTCCCGAACAACTCCAGTTCTCCTTCGCACTTCATCATTTCTGCACCAGATCCATACGCTGCCACTCCACACATACTCCCCTCAGACATCTCATCTCCATTACATTCAAACTTTTCCTCTCTGCTACACCCATATTCCATGTTTCAGCCCCATATAATGCAGTCGGTACCACAACACCCTCATACAGCCTTCTTCTTTACATCCATTCTAAGCTTAACGACATTTGCAAACACTTTTTCTATTCCTCCCAGCACCTTTCCTACTTCATTTATTCTAAACTTCACTTCTGCATCTATTCTTCCATCCACAGCAACATGTGAATCTCTAGATATTTAAAACAATCTACCTCCTCAAGCAACTCACCATTGAAAACTATATTCATCCCCCTACCATCTATCAACCTCGTACACTTCATCACTTTGCTCTTATTCTCATTTACTTTCAATTTCCTCCTCTTTCACACACCCTTCCAAACCACTCTACCAACTGTCTCAATTCTCTTCCTCTAAATTAGTCACCAGTGCAGTATCATCTGCAAACAGCATTGCTTCAGATTCCACTCTCCTCCATCGACATTTACCAGACTCCAGACCACCTAAAACTCTTGCATTCACCTCCCTTACAACACCATCCATGTAAATATTAAACAACCAAGGCGACATCACACATCCCTGTCGCAGCCCCACTCTCACTGGAAACCAATCACTCACAGCATTTCCCACTCTTACACACGCTCTACTATTTACATAAAAACTTTTCACCCCTTTTAGTAACCTACCATCAAGTCCATACAATCTGCAAAACAGTCCATAAAGCCTCCCTATCAATTCTATCATACGCTTTCTCTAAATCCATAAATGCCCAAAACACATCCTTGCCTTTCGCTAAATACTTTTCACACACTTGTCTCACAGCAAACACCTGATCAACGCATCCCCTCCCTCTCCTAAAGCCACACTGCTCATCACTAATCACTCCCTCTGTACCCTCTCTAACTCTCATAATTAACACTCTACCATACATTTTACCTACAACACTCAACAGACTTATACCCCTAAAGCTAGTACATTCATACTTATCAATTTGCCTTTATACAACGGGACCACACAAGCACTTGCCCAAATAATTGGCACCATACCTTTCTCAAAAGCACACATTCAATAATCTTACCAACCAGTCAACAATAATCACTCCACCACCCTTCAGACATTCCAATAGCACAACCCATCCATACCTGCAGCTTTTCCCTGTTGCCATCTCCTTTACTGCCTTCTCCACTTCCTCCTTCGTGATCAAAGAATCATTCAACTCTCCCAACACATTTATTCCTTGCACTCTTCTATCTGCCACAATCTCAGCCAACCCTTTCCTCCCCTACATTTAACAATCTTTCAAAATACTCTGCCCATCTCTTCCTTACTGCATCCCTCTCAATTAACATCCTTCCATCCTCTGCTTTTACTCGTTCTTCCTTCCCAGACCTCTCCCTTTCGCACCCTTTTCACCTCCTTCCAAAACATTTTCTTATTCTGTTGAAAATTCCTCTACCGCCACCTACCCCACCTCTCATCTGCTGCCAATTTAGCATCACAGTACAGCCCTCTTTCGCTCTATTCCTCTTTTCCTCTTATACCCCTTTCATATGACATCTCATCCTTCCTCTGCAGCCACACTTCATATGCACGTCTCTTCCTGTAGCCACAGCCATACTTACTTCCTCGCACCACCCATTCACTTCCTTTTCTTACACCACCACCCACACGTCTCACACCACACACACCTCTTCTGCATGCCCCACCACAGCACTCTTAAACAACTGCCATTCCTCCTCCACGCTGCCATTTTCCTGGTCTTTCACTGCGTTCCACTCATCTTTCAATTTCTCCTGATACTCTATCTTTTTTCTCTCTTTTATCCAACTCACTCACTTTCAAAACCTCCTTCTGCCACACCTAACCCTCCTAGCTCTCACCCATCTCTTACCTACTCTTAACTTTCCCTCCACCAGGTAGTGGTCAGACATACCTCCACCCTCCCCTCTCAGAACTCTCACATCCAACAATCTCTCTATTACATTCCTAGACACAACCACATAGCCCATCAAGGCTCTATCAACAACCCTTCCACCCTCCTGTCTCACCCATGTATAATGAGTAAATATCTTTCTTCTCAAACAGCGTATTTTCCCAATCACCATCTCTTGCTCAACACACATCAGCTAATACCTGCTCCCAGCCATTTCTTCCAGG